>NC_141691.1:1612357326-1612514826 GCF_964263255.1 Lissotriton vulgaris | reverse complement strand
CTCTTCCGCGGCGGGGGCTCTCCGCGACCCTGGTGCGGGCCGCTTAATATCCAAACAAAAGGAAGCACCAAACGCTTGGAGGCCCTTTCTGAACGTGCATTTATTTCAGTCCCACAGCAGCACCCTCACAGCCCTGGTAAGCTCGAGCACAGCAGTCACCATTAAAGTTCCAACGCGTTTCGGGCGTCACCACGCCCTTTTTCCAGGAGAAATGGCCAATGGGGAAAAGGCAGCATTTTATTCGCATTCCGTCGCTGTGCAGTGTGGTACTTATAGTTTCCACATCGACGATAATCCTTTAGTAGGCGCTGTCGTTTTTCCTCCCAATGAAATAACCCTCTAGTAGGTAGCTCGGGATGCTCAGGGGTGTTGAAAGTGCTTATCTTTCGCTGCAGGCATCAACACGCTCCTCCATGCGTGTCACTTGTAGTAATGACACTGGATCCGCTCTTCCGCGGCGGGGGCTCTCCGCGACCCTGGTGCGGGCCGCTTAATATCCAAACAAAAGGAAGCACCAAACGCTTGGAGGCCCTTTCTGAACGTGCATTTATTTCAGTCCCACAGCAGCACCCTCACAGCCCTGGTAAGCTCGAGCACAGCAGTCACCATTAAAGTTCCAACGCGTTTCGGGCGTCACCACGCCCTTTTTCCAGGAGAAATGGCCAATGGGGAAAAGGCAGCATTTTATTCACATTCCGTCGCTGTGCAGTGTGGTACTTATAGTTTCCACATCGACGATAATCCTTTAGTAGGCGCTGTCGTTTTTCCTCCCAATGAAATAACCCTCTAGTAGGTAGCTCGGGATGCTCAGGGGTGTTGAAAGTGCTTATCTTTCGCTGCAGGCATCAACACGCTCCTCCATGCGTGTCACTTGTAGTAATGACACTGGATCCGCTCTTCCGCGGCGGGGGCTCTCCGCGACCCTGGTGCGGGCCGCTTAATATCCAAACAAAAGGAAGCACCAAACGCTTGGAGGCCCTTTCTGAACGTGCATTTATTTCAGTCCCACAGCAGCACCCTCACAGCCCTGGTAAGCTCGAGCACAGCAGTCACCATTAAAGTTCCAACGCGTTTCGGGCGTCACCACGCCCTTTTTCCAGGAGAAATGGCCAATGGGGAAAAGGCATCCCGAGCTACCTACTAGAGGGTTATTTCATTGGGAGGAAAAACGACAGCGCCTACTAAAGGATTATCATCGATGTGGAAACTATAAGTACCACACTGCACAGCGACGGAATGTGAATAAAATGCTGCCTTTCCCCATTGGCCATTTCTCCTGGAAAAAGGGCGTGGTGACGCCCGAAACGCGTTGGAACTTTAATGGTGACTGCTGTGCTCGAGCTTACCAGGGCTGTGAGGGTGCTGCTGTGGGACTGAAATAAATGCACGTTCAGAAAGGGCCTCCAAGCGTTTGGTGCTTCCTTTTGTTTGGATATATATATATATACATATATATATATATATATATATACATATATATATATATATATATATATATGTATGTATATATATATATATATATATATATATATATATATATATATATATATATATATATATATATATATATATATATATATATATATATATATATATATATATATATTCAATGAAAAAACTGAAAACCATAGGTTTCACACCAGTTATAGTTACCTGGAAATTTTACTGACATAAAACCATTGAAATTCCCACGTTATAGTTAGTTGGACTCACTATAACTTGCGCGTGTAATGCACTGCTGATGACATCACATGTTACATCACTCATGACATGGTCAGTGACATCACTCATGACATCATTGATGACACCATCCAGTGAATGTGTGTCTTTCTGAATAATAAATATGTTTTATATATGTATATGTAAAGGTCGATGGAAGAATAAATGGGTAAATAAGTGTCTTAATGGATAGAAAAAAATGATTGGTTAACTAGCTTATTAAGTGTATCATAGTGAATACATATATTAGCAAGTATTGTTTCAATATTTAAATGTTTGTATCTGTGTCTCACTTTGTATATAAGTGGGTGCATGGGTTGGTGAGTAGCTACATGTGTGTGTATATGGATTGTTAGATGTGTTTTTTTATTATCTGTTTGATTTGGGGAGGGTGTTACTTAGCACATAGATGCATCAATGACTGACTCACTGTTTGTATGTGTTTTGAAGACAGCATATGTGTAGGATTGTAAGGGTGAATGAGTGTGTATATGTATGTGTTAGTAAGTAAATAAATGTCTCACTAGTGTCTTTATCAGTAACTACATATGTTTTAATCTAGTATATGTGAGTATTGGTGTATATAATTGAGTATATGTGAGAGTGAGAGATTGAAAGAGTTCTTGTTTTAATAAGTCTGTATTTCTATAAGTGATTGTTTAAGAGACTAAGTATGTGTAAGTTTCCTTAGAAGTAAGGTGGTAGTGTGTGTATAGCTGTATATGCAAATAAATGGATGTTTATAGTTTATTTGCATGTGTGAGTATGTGTGTGAGCAACTTTTGGAAGACTGTCGGTGTGTTAACGGATGTATAGGTGTCTCACTACATATGATGAGTGAGTATATGTATGAGTGACTATATAGAAGTGTTGGTGAGTGAGTGGATGTGTATATAAATGGTGGAATTACTAAATTGGTTGTTGTAACTGGTATAGGTGTGTCCACTTTTTTTTAAATGTTAGTTTTCATTTTTCAAAATGTGTTTCAAGGGTTACTTTACAGTGAAAGTAGGTCCGTCTCTCTGTCACAAGGATGGTGTCATCAGTGATGTCATGAGTGATGTCACTGAATATGTCATGAGTGATGTAATATGTGATGTCATCAGCAGTGCATTACATGCGCATGTTATAGTGAGTCCAGCTAACTATAACGTGGGAATTTCAATGGTTTTATGCCAGTAAAATTTCCAGGTAACTTTAAATGCTAATTCCTAACTATAACTGGTGTGAAACCTATGTTTTTTTCAGTGAATTTCAAAGGTTTTTAACTGCTAATTCCTAACTATAACTGGTGTGAAACCTTTGGTTTTTTTCTGTGAATTTCATAGGTTTTTTAACTGCTAATTCTTAACTTTTTATAGGGCTTCATACCTATGTACTTTTTAGTGAATTTCTAAGGTTTTTTTTCCCAAATGTCTATAGCTGAGAAAGGTATGTTTTTATAAAAATGAACCCTATATTGTATATTAATATAATATTGTTTTTTTAAGTATATTCATTTTTTTAAAAAATTTCACTTTGGAGCGCCCCGGTTCGCGTACCGGGGCGCGTTCCGTCAGCGCACTTTTTTTAAAAAAATTAAAAAAAATAATGAGAAAAGGAAAATGAATAAGGGAGCAAAAGAAGAGAAGAAAGAGGAAGAAGACTAAAGTTGAAGTTCTGGGAGAATGTGAATGGGTGATGAAAGTAAAAGGAAGGAGAGTAAAGGATGGGGAATGACAGGTAGTGACGGAACCAGAGAAAAGGAACAGTGGTGACGGAGGGAAAGAATATCAAAAAGCAAGACACAAACCAACAACAACAAAAATCAGGGCCTTATTTATGAAGCCCTTGCGCCACAAGAGCGTCACTTATTTCCCATGTTAAAGGTGATAAACCGGCTGCACAAGGCAATCATAAATAAGGGCCAAATGAAAATACCATTGATTTGCACCCAATATCGTTTTTTGAATAACATTTTAGAAACGCAACATGGGACCTATGTACAAGCATACAATTTCACTACTGAAACATAACTATCTGCTTCCAAATATTCTCCATAGAGCAAACAAGTCTCTATCTAAATTAAATAAATCATTACTTACCTTTACAAATGCTTTGGGAGATTAAGAACAGTGTCAGACACACACACCAATTTTTCTTTAGCAGAGCAAAAGGTGTGCACTCAATACACTGAAACCAAGACTGGCATAAAAAATTTCTAACTTTACACACATATGCCTTATTTCAACCAATCAAAAGTCTTCCCACACTATTTTCAAACCAACACCCTTCCCCCTCTCAGACCTTTCTATCTGTTACCATAGCAACTCCCTCCTAACTGAACTCTCAGTTCCAAAAGTTTATTCTACAATGTTGCAAATTAAGTCAGCAAGGATGTTTGACCTCTCAATACAACAGCTTATCCAGGGCATTATTGCTTTTAGTGACTTTTTCTTAACCATTCAAATTGCTTCTTACACACAACACAACCATGAACCCTAACTTTCTGTTTTCAACTAACTGATTCCACCAAACATTGCTTGTGATTCAACAGCAGGGAAACTCCACAATTATTTTTTTGTAAACGCCTACTGTTCCAACTACCATTTCATTCCCACACTTCATCTGACTGCACCAGAACCTTCTCATATCATGTATTCTGTATGGATTATTGGACATAGCTACATCCACTGGGCTCAAAGGTATGCAGCAAGCAGAAATTATCGCAACCTTGGTTTATCAAATGTGGAAATTAAGTGGATTGGCCAGAGAGGATTGAAATGTCATCAATTGATAGAATTGGTGAAAACCTTTTTACATCTGCCAAACCCTGACCTCTTAATAGTGCACTGTGGGGGAAATGATTTGGGCACTATGACTGGGGTTGGTCTGGAAATGCTTTTAAAGGACACCTTTGATCAATTGATGACACTTTTTCCACAAACTGCCTTGGTATATTCCAATATATGCCAAAGACAGAAATGGAACTGGTCCAACCAATTTTGTCCACAATTTGAGAAAGCACGGAAACATGTGAATAAATCTGTTTCTGCTTACATGAGAGACTGTGGAATGGGTTCAATATACAATAATAACTTGCGTTACAACATGCAAGACATCTACAGAGGAGATGGTGTGCACTTCTCAGATGAGGGGAATAGAATATTCCTCCTGAATTTAAGACTGTGCATTCGAACCTACTTGTAGGTACCTAAATCAGCCACAGAACCCAAAAGCTATTTTCAGAGCTACCCTTCCTCTGATCATTCAAAACGTTTATCTTTTTCTAACTTTTTTCACTATTTTTCACCAAAGTACGATCCGCCGGTACGCTTACTGGTGCGCGTACCGAGCGCTCCACCCGCGAAATATTTCAATTTTTTAAATTTTTTTGCCTATATGAGCGTCCTAAGCCCCCCTCAGAAAACCTAGAGGGTCAGGAAGTGACTACAGTGCCCCCTTCTACCCATTCCCAATGTTGTTTGTCCTCCATCTTGTGTCTCGATTGTACCGAAACACAAAATGGAGGACTCCCGTAACGCTGCCGGTGCGCGTACCGAAGCGCGCACCGGTAAGCGCTCCCTAAAAAAGGTGGGAAAGTAATTTACAGAAAAACCACTGGAGACACTTTCATCAAATATAGAATAGGCCCTACTACATAGCAGTCCCTACCATTTGCCCGAATTTGGTGAAATTCCATTGAGACATTTAGGCTGCAGACCTGTCTAAATATCCTGAGGTAAATTACATGACCAAAACACATATGAAGTGTTAGAATTGACAACCAATTAAAAAGTTTCTTACATTTTCTACGATTATTTCCTGACATTTGATTGGTTATGTACATGAATATATATAAAAAAAGAGAAGGAAACACAGCCATTTTGACTACTACTTCCTGAAGTACATTTGAAAAGAAATTACACTGACGACTTCAACTGCTTTCTTAACCTCTTCGATGCTTATGACGGAACGGTTCCGTTATCAGCGTCCGTTGGGCTGTGCTGATGACGGAACCGTTCCGTCATGACCACACCCGTTTTTTGAATCTTCAGCACAGCGCGAAAATTCGCGCCGCGCTGAAGAGGTTAAAGGTAAGTTGTTATTTGGAAAAGTGAAGTATGTTGTGAACTTTCAGTTAATTTGAGAACAAATATTCTGTTACTTATATACTATCCCACTGTAATAGAAATAGATTGAGATAGACTTCTCTGTTATAGTTATGGATTGAGTTAGGCTTCCCTTATATTATTATAAATTTACTTAGGCTTTATCACATACACTTTTATATATTTCTAATTCCAGCCTAATACCATAGACTACCCAAAGATAGCTTCACTATTAAAAAATCCAAACTACCTGTCTGAACTTAAACACAACAGTGCCCTAACTCTACTGATATATTTTTTTTAATGCAATTTACAGCAACAAAATGGAAGGAGAACAGGATATTTCTTTTGAAATTGTTTCGGACAACAACACAGAAGAAACAATTGCTGAAAATGATGACTTTGATTTTATGGATGAGTCTCTGGACCATGAATTAGTTCAGTGTGTGGAATCAATGGAATCACAGAATACAAATGAGGACATTCCAGACAATATATTATTAGAAGTTTTATTAAATTATGAAAAAGAATCAGAAGAATACATTTATATTTAATAATCAAAAATTGTTCGAGCCATTATTCATTTTTATATGTAATTCATCAAGTAGATCAAAAATGTTTAAAATATAAAGTGAGACTTATAGTATACTGTGCAACATTTTTGTGTTACATAGTAAGTTTGCTCATAGTTACTTCCTTTCTCCCACTATATTATCTCCAATGTGTATTTAACATCTCTTTATCATCTCCTGCCTCCATGTTGTTTCTGCTTTCCTGACAGACTATGCTATGAATTCCATATACCACAATAACTTCTGTAACAACATGCAAGATATCTACAAAGGAAATGGTGTATATTAAATTATAGACTCTGCATTGGTACCAACATGTTTGTACTTAAATAAAAAAAAATAAAAAAAAAGAACAATTAATAAACATACAATTTTTGAAAGTCTGTCATTCTTTTTTCCCCATAGTACGCTTCCCGGACCGCTCCCCGGTGCGCGTACCGGGCGCTTCCCCCGCAAAATTTTTTTTTTGGGGCCCCACGGGGCCCTTTTGAAGCCCCCACATCAAACCTAGGGGGTCAGGGAGGGTCTACTCTGCCCCCTTATGATAATTTCCCCCTTTGTTTTGGCCACCTCTCATGTCTCGATCCTACCGAGACACAAGATGGCGGCCGCTCCAGACTGTTTACAGACACCCGAGAGCCAATCAGCTTTCCGTGCGTAAGTCGCATGGTGCGCCCGGTGCGCTCCCCGGTGCACGTACCGGGGCGCGCTTATAGATATATATATTTTTTTGAACCTAAATTACTCAAAATCCACTGGAGCACATATCTTGAGACATAGCAAAGGTACATCGGGCAACCAGTCCCTACAATTTTGCCAAATTTGGTGGAAATCCATTCAGCCGTTCGGGCTAAAAGTGAGGTCGACCGCCCTATGGAAATTAACATGGGGAAAACGCGTTTTGGGACCCCCCTTTTATCTCGGCCCCCGCTTGACGAATCCCCCCCCCAAACTTTCAGGGAAGAACTGGAGCTCGAAGAGGCCATTTTGAGGAAATTTTCATGCAGATTCGTCAACCGGCGCCAAAGTTATTCCAAATAGAATTTTGAGATTTAACATTGAAAAAAATCCTAACTATAACTACCTACTGGCGACCGCCAGTAGGTAATATATATATATATATATATATATATATATATATATATATATATATATATATATATATATATATATATATATATATATATATATTCTCTCAATCCTGGCTTTTAGCTTTCAAGAAGAACAGGCACCGACTCCGTGGATGTAATCAAAGGTTTCTTTATTCACCAATACAAGCGATCAGACGCGTTTCGGCGGATGGAACCGCCTTGCTCACTACATCTGTTTGACACCTTGCTTGTGAGCTGGTTTTATACTGGTGCACATTGATTAATTAGTGAAACGACCATGTGCCAAAAATAACATGTGATCGTGGACATAGAAGAATTAAACGTGCCTCTGAGTTTTGCAAGTCATTGTGACATAACATAAAAAGCATAGAAATCAATTGTTGTAAATAATTTGTAAATGCGTCTTTACATGTAGTTATTTCAGTCAATGTATGCAAAATGCTTAAAAAATACAAGGCTTTTTTACCCTTTTAAAACAAACAAGTGATCGTAAAAGAATAGCCTGTGTTCTCACACGTGTCAGCTGAGAAATGAAAGAGTTCCTAACGCGGCATGTTTAAAAGAGTCTGCATGCCGGCACTCTGTAACCTCGTGTGCCTGTACTCCACAGCCTCCGTGTATGGTGTGTCTCTGGATTGAGCCTGAGTCAAGGTAGGACACTAGCGTGAAAGCTAAGTGTACGGATGTCCTGCTGTCACCTTTTGCTAAACGGAGTGAAGTCAAGGGCAAGGGGCCGCAAGCTGTGGGGAAATAATCGCACGGAAAAAGCCGTGAAATGAAATGTTTGTAAATGTCTATTTTAGAGGTCCCAGACACTGGCTTGGGAGTGTAAAAAGGCACTAATGTCAAAGCTAGTCGTGTATAATTATAGATTATACTCGCAGGTGCGAGGATGCAAGGGCGGATTGCGCATTATGCGCGGGGGTTTATTTAATTTCCCACAGTGTTAGTGGAAGGAAAAAGTTTTTATTGAAGGAAAGATTTGACGGAATTATATGTATATAAGTCCTTCCCATAGAAAAGGTGGAGACCACATCGGGGACAAACAGGAGTCTCTTAATTCACAAACAGCCACAGAGAGCGGATGCATTTCGGCATCATAGCCTTCATCAGCGCCGTGTGTACCCGTTGGATAGGCTGTCGCAGTTCCTCCCCCGAAGGGCTCCACCTGATGTAGTTTGCCAAATCGGTGCATCAACTACGAGACCCAGAATGCAACAGTTTGTTTCAGGATCCCCAGGCTTGTGATTTTTCCAGGATTTGCCAGTTTTACGTACAGCACTGTCCCCTGTCCCATCGATTGTGAGTTGGAGAGTCTCCTTACGTCCCCTGCCACATACACCACTCAGCCCAAGATATATATCAGCGGTGGCATGCGGCAATGCAGCTAGCTCAACGCAAGGCACCGTGTCCTCAACTCTGCTTATCTCCATCTTGGGCGTCGTGGTGGACCAAACACTGCCAATAACTTGACGAAACAAAGTTGCCGAAGCGTTTGCCAGAAAAGGTAAGGCCACTTGATTATGCGGGGGCCTCCGAGGACGCCTCTGGCAGGCGTGAAATAATGTAACAAAGTCCTTCCCATAGAAAAGGCGGAGACCACATCGGGGACAAACAGGAGTCTCTTTATTCACAAACAGCCACAGAGAGCGAATGCATTTCGGCATCATAGCCTTCATCAGCGCCATGTGTACTGATGAGCAGGGAAATGTCCGCACCTATGAGGGTCCCGCTCCTGTTGGATAGGCTGTCGCAGTTCCTCCCCCGAAGGGCTCCACCTGATGTAGTTTGCCAAATCGGTGCATCAACTACGAGACCCAGAATGCAAGTTTGTTTCAGGATTCCCAGGCTTGTGATTTTTCCAGGATTTGCTAGCATGCGGGACAATTTTACGTGCAGCACTGTCCCCTGTCCCATTGATTATATATATTTATATATATATATATATATATATATATATATATAATCTACTGGTGGTCACCAGTAGATAGTTATAGGTAGGACCTATTTTCCATAGGAAATCCGCAACATTCTATTTGGAATAACTATGGCGCCGGTAGACGAATCTTCGCAAATTTTTCAAACCTTACTGTCAGCTCCGGTCTGCACCAAACCTGAAAGTCTCGGGAAGATTCGTGTAGCGGGGGCCGAAAAAAAAGGGGGTCCCAAAACGCGTTTTTCCAATGCAATTTTCCATACAACCTTTAGGCGCAGCTACAGCCCGAACTGCTGACCAAATTACACAAAGAGGTAGTCCTTAGTTTAGACTTGTGCCTTTTGCTTAAATGGTGTAAATCCGGTCAGTAGTTCCAGAGAAAATGACAGTTAAATACATTTATATATCTATGGCCTCTGAGGGTCCGCGTACACTAAGCGCAGCCTAAGCGCACCCTGCCGTGCACGTGCTGTATTCTAATTGGCTGTGAAACACTCCAAATCTGGAAGTGTTGGCAGCCATCTTGTGACTCGGTACTGCCTTAAAAAAACTAGCAAAATGCAAAAAGGGGGCAGGGTAGAAACACCCTGACCCGCTAGGCCTGCTCAGGGGGTCCCACAAGGACCCCCAAGGCACAAATTGTTTTCTTTTAAATCAGCAAAATACGTGCAGAATGCTCGGATCCTACCATTCAAAAAAAAAAAGGAAGCGCGGACTCCCACGCTTCAAGTCTAATTTGCCCCCGGGGGGCCAAATACCAAAGGCATGATCTAAAAAGTGTGGTGGGGCCAATCCCCCCACACTGCCTCAGGGACCGCCACCCCCCAGGGCTTTAACATTAAATGGGCCAGTAAGCACCACAGAGCTGCGTCGCAGAGTGTTGTAAAAAGGGGCGTGGCCTCTCAACACCTCTTTGCAATGCAGCCTCCTGGCGCATGCTGGAGGTACCTGGTGGGCTAGTTGGCCCCTAGGGACTCACAGGATTGAGGAGGAATTAATTCTCTAATTTAAAATGTGCCACAGGGCATTTTGCAGACATATCACCTCAGGGCACACCCCCTTCCTTCACCACTGTGCAAACGCACCCCACGGCTCGTTTTAAGTTGGGAAATTAATTCTCTTTCAATACTGAGGGTCCCTGAGGGCCAAATAGCCCAACAGGTATCTCTAATATTCGCCAGGGAGCTGCGTTGCAGAAAGGTGTTCTGAGGCCATGCCCCTTTTTACACCTCTCTGCATGGGCACGTTTGCACAGTGGTGAAGGGATGGGGCGGGGCCTGAGTTCACATGTGTGCAAACACATCCTGTGGCATAGTTTCAGTTGGGGAATTAATTCCTTGTCAATCCTGAGGGTGCTTGGGGGCCAACTAGCCCACCAGGTACCTCCAGTAAGCACCACGGAGCTGCGTTGCAGAGTGGTGTAAAAAGGGGCGCATACTGGAGGGACCTGGTGGGCTAGTTGGCCCCCAGGTACCCACCGGATTGAGAAGGAATTAATTCTCTAACTTTATTTCAACTGTTTACTGGAGATGCACCCGTGCTTGATCCAGGATCCACCACTGAGTAAGAAAAAGCGATAACACTACTTACCTGCTAAGTGAATTTCCTACCATAGGATAACATTGGTAATTGTATGTGTAAAAATTTCTGTCAACTTTTAAAATACAATAATATTCCTTCAAAATCACTACTGTAACCAAAACACTTTTACTCAACTGTTTACAGGAAATGTCCCAGGACTGAATCTAGGATCCAGTCCTGTGGTTAGAAAAGTAATCCATAGTGTAACTAATTGCATTTAACTAGAAATTCACATTGAGCTCAATGTTGCATTGTGTTTGAAATTCAGTTGCCCTTTGCAACAACTATAACTACTGTACTTAAAAGTCTATTGCCTATTTGCAAAGTATTTAAACTGAAGTAATTCATTCGGAGAAAGTATATGTTGTCATGCAATGTATAATGTAACTATAATGTAATTTAAAAAATAAAATATCTAAAAATAAATAGTGGTCAGTGACATCACTGAGGACATCACTGATGACATCTCAAATGACGTCCTCGATGACATCACTGATGACATAATCCAATGTATGTGGTTTGGTTCAATATTTAAATATGTATTATATATATATATTGCAATCTGCATTGAAGAATGAGTGGACATATAAAAATCTAGATAGATGATTTAAAAGCAGTGTGATTGATTCTTTACTTGAGTAATTTATAGTGTCTCACTAAATATATTGGATAGTGACTAAACTGTGTGAATATCTGTATTACTTGGTCAGTTGTTGTGTAAACTGCTGCACCAGTTGGTTACTAGCTACGTGAAAGTCGATATTTGTTATTGATTAGTTAGCTGGTTATTTGCAATAGGGAGTGAATGTGTGTGTGCTTCGGTGGGGGATCTATGACTGCCCAAAGATATGTGAATAGTTAATTCAGTACGTATATGAGGTTAAGAGTATGTATTATAAGACTTGTTTGGGTGAGTGAATATCTTTATGGGTGTGGTGATGAGCAAACACTTTTATCAATGGTACATGTCCAACAAAGTAGAAAAAAGTAAAAGACAGTGTTTGTGACAGTTATTGTATATAATTAAGTGTACATAAAACTCATTGATTGTATAAGTGACTGTATAGATAATTGTATACTTGTAATAGTGATTTCATAACACACTAAGTATGAGTTACTATTTATATGAATAAATGAAGTTATATTTGTATAAGTGTGTAGCTGAGTAAATATAAATAAGATACATTGTTTGCAAAAGTGAGTACGATGACTGCATAACTGAATAGGATGTGTGCTGGTGTGTAATGTTAATATAAGTGTATTAGTATATTTAATAGTGTTGTATTGATCATTGACAACATGTATAATTGAATCTATAGGTAAGTGATTGGATGTGTGTGTGGATTACTTAGCGGATTTTTAGATACTTGTATTGCTGTGTCAATGGATTGAAATATGGTACACTGTATTTTACAGTGAGTGATGAAAGGTTATAGTAGTGTATGATTAGGTGTATCTGATTGTCACGTGGATGATGTCATCAGTGATATCATCAGTGATGTAATTTGAGATGTCATCAGTGATGTCATCAGTGATGCCACTGAACATGTCATGAATGATGTAATATGTGACATCATCACCTGTGGATTGCGGGCACGAGAGTTACAGTTAGTACAACTAACTATAACGGAGGAATTTCAATGGTTTTGTATGAGTGAAATGTCCAGCTAACTATAACACCCCTGAAATCCATGTTTTTTTCAAAGAATTTCTAAAGTTTTTTTAAATGATAATTCTTAACTATAACCTGCTTGAAACCTATGGTTTTTTCAGTGAATTTCAAAGGTTTTTTAAATGATAACTCCTAACTATAACCTGCCTGAAACCTATGTTTTTTTCAATGAATTTCTAAGGTTTTTTAAATGATAATTCCTAACTATAACCTCCTTGAAACCTATGTTTTTTTCAGTGAATTTCAAAGATTTTTAAATGACAATTCCTATTTATAATGTTGACCACTTCCCCATATTTTTAACAAGAAACCAGATCTGCAATGCTACCTAAAAAATCAGGTAATAGTTCCACTTACCACTAACAAATTAACATCAACATTTAACTACTGTAAGAACGTTGAATATGTACTGCGTAAATTACATCCAACTCACACCCATATTTAAAGAGCAATATGTGATAGAGGTTCTGATTATACACTTCTGACACCCAACAAAATCACAATACCAGAGCCACCACCACCACAACCACCCCCCCCGATCCCTTCCCCCTACTACTTCATAGGCAGCTCAAAACAGGACAACAGAACTTTCCAAAATATTATATCTGCTCAACAGCACACTAGCTCAATGTACAGAGATGTGGCAACCAAGTATGTATAAGGGAAAGAACTCGAACATCAACAATAATGTACACAACGCTAATACTACCTGTGAAATATTATACACAATTCACTATACCCACCAAAAACGTTTCCGTGTGTAGCTATACCATTGAAACGTATAGTGTATCGAATAGTGGACACAACCATATTATCTCAGGCACTGGTGAATATTTCCGTCATGTAGCTGTGTTCACCCCCCCTTTGAAACAGAAGTGGAGTGGGCTGGTCCAACGTACACAACGTCAATGTAAGACTATAAATAATTAGGCTACGCCTTGGGCGTGGCTCACTTCTGCAAAGAGAAGAGACTGCGCCACAACGAAGGTCCATACCCTGCCTCGTGGCTGCCGCCACGAACATGTGCCTCCTCGATACAGGCTCATTCCGAACTCAACACCAAAGCACCTCAGACTTATGTCTATATCGACTACTGCCTTCGATCTTCACTGCAGACAGCAGGGTTCACAACTTGAATTCAGCTTTGCATCTGCACTACGGACAGCATTGAATCTAGCCTCACTTTATTTAAGGTAGAGACAATTGTACTCTATGTTTTCCGATTTTGTAAAGGGATGTGACAAAAAGCATTCGTCTATAACTGTGCTGACTACAGCCTTTGATCTACACTGCGGACAGCAGGGTGCACATCTTGAATTCAGCTTTGGATCTAAATTTGTCGTCGGTATCTGTGCTGAGAACTGCCTTCAATCTACACTGCAGTCAGTAGAATTGACAACGTGATACCAGTTGCAAATCAGCACTACAGAAAACATTGAATTCAGTCTCGATTGTTTAAAGCAGAGTCAAGTGTACTATGTCCTCAGATTTTGGTAAAGTATGAACAGTGGGAAATTCAGCCTTCATTTATTTAATATGGAGACGATTGTACTATATGTCTTCAGATTTCGTTTAAAAAAGTGACAAAAAGCATTCGTCCATGTCTGTGTCAACAACTGCCTTCAATCTACACTGCGGACAGCAGGGTTCACAACTTGAATTCAGCTTTCCACCTACTCTCTGGACAGTAGGGAATTCATCCTTGATTTATGTAATACAGAGACAATTCTACTGTAAGTTTTTAGATTTTCTTTACATAAGTCACAAAAATCAGTCGTCAATATCTGTGCTGACAACTGCCTTCGATCTACATTGTGAGGGCAAACTTGGAGAAATGGCTACCAATGAAGCATCTTCTGATTCAGAACACTGTGGAAATGAAGAATGTGTGCCTCAACCTTCCCCTCCAGATAAGTATACATCAATTGTCTGGAAGTTTTTTACTTTTCCTCCGAGGCAGAAGAAGGCAAATGCTACCAAAGTCACTTGCAAAACCAGCAAGGCGGTGCTGTGCAGGGATGACCCTACAAAAAAATAGTCTTGTTGGAACAGCAACTATGAGGAGACATCTTCAGACAAAACAACCGGTAAACTTCGCAAAAGAGTAAATAAGGAGACTAAAAGATTTCTACCTTTGATCTAATTGCAAACAGCAGGGTTCTCAACTTCAATTCAGCTTTCCATCTACACTACAGACAGCATTCAAGTTATACTTGATTTATGTAAGGCAGAGACAATTTTGTTGAAGGAAGCCACAAAAAACATTCCTCAATGAGTGTATTGAGTACTGTTTTCAAATGTACACTGCGATCAACTAAGTTCACTACTTGATAACAGAAGCGCATCAGCACTACAGACAACATTAAATTCATTCTCGATTTATTTAAGGAAGACTGTGTCCTCAGTTTTTGTTTACTGTGACAAAATAGCATTCATCGATGTTTGTGTCAACTACTGCCTTCAATTTACACTGTGGACAGCAGGGTTCACAACTTTAATACAGCTTTACAAGTACACTATAGACAGTAGGGAATTCAGCCTTGATTTACTTAATGCAGAGACAATTATACTGTATGTATTTACATTTTGTTTAAATAAGTGAAAAAAAGCATTCTTCTATAACTGTGCTGACTAGTGGCTTCGCTGTACACTGCGGACAGTAGTATTCACAACTTTAATTTAGCTTTCTATCTACACTACAGACAGTAGGGAATTTAGCCTTCATTTATTTAAGGCACAGAGAAAAAATACTCCTGTGGCACTGCTGGTATGCGCAAACACCTTTAATCCCAGCATCCTGTGACCTATGTTTGCAAAGAATGTAGAACACCGTGCCAAAATGTACCTCCACCACCGGTAATACCAAGTACCTCTGGGGCATCACCAACAACATCACCACCAGACATACGAACCCATTTTGAGAAAGTTAGAATACACTGCGTGAAATGCAATTGTTTAGTTTGTTATGGGGAGTAATCAGTAGCCCTAGTTTGTAGAGCAATTGATAACCATTGATGGTAGTTTTTTTCCCCTTAAAGTTCATGCAGTACAGTATGCAACAGTCAATGCTTTGAGTACAGACTGCTAGAATCACGCATCATTGCAGGGTGAGCGCACGCTCAGCACCAAACGTACCACTAACTCAGTGCACCATAAATAATAGCCACGTGCCCATATTAAAGCAAAATTCAGTAGTCAAAAAACATTACCCCAGTGCGGCCTGTCCGGACCACGCATCAACGCAGGTTTCGTACACGCTCAGTCCCAAAGGTACTACTAACTCAATGAACCATAATTCATCGCCATGTGGCCATGTTCAGGCAGAATTCAACTGACTCTTTATTCATTATTTGCAGAGTGCAGTACCAAACGAAATAAAACATCTATCAAACCCTATACAATATCCCTTTAGTTGCCTTCTTTCAAAAACTTATTTTATATCAGTTCTAGGTTTAGTTGAAAAAGAAAATTCACGCTGCAATTGCAAAGGCACAGTCAATGGCAGTCTACACTGCGGACAGCACAGGTCACACCTTGAACTATAATGTCCCTGCAGCATACACATTTCGACAATGTATTCCATACATGTTTCATCTTTTATCTCAATCGTGATTACAGATTATGCAGTCCAGTAGGCAATACAATGACTACCAGACGTACCACTATCTCAGCGCACCATAAATAATCACCACATGGCCTTACTAAGGTAAAATTCAGTAGCAAAATACATTGTTAGCAGTGCGGTCTGCCTGAACCACACATCATCGCAGGTTCCACAAAAACCGACCCTACCTCAGTGCACCACAACTCATGAACACTTCATGATAGAATCTTTTGTGTATTTTTTTACATGTAGTGCTCTTACCTTTGTACAGCAGAAATCATAAACCATTTACGATTTAATATCTATGATTGATATCATAAATAATATTCTACTTGTTACCAACAGCAACATAATAAAATGGAATCGAGCACACGTGCCTGTAAACACTTCAACTATCTCTATGTGTCTGTATATTTATTATGTTCGTAAAATGCTGCTCCTGCGACCTACCACATTATATTGTGATATAAATAGCGTATACAACTATCTTCCCTCTGATAGTAAGTGTGGGCTATTCCTCCTTTGTTTAATTATTTTTTTTAGCATATTTATATAGCGCAAATCAACCCAAAAGTATATCAGCAATGTACATGAGCACCATATTTACAGTACATTTACAGGCACGCGTAGATTACGTAATTTCTCTACAATAACAGGATGAGGATGTAACTCCGTGGCTCGAACACTGATTTCCAGCACCAAGTTCGACAGTATACCCGAATACCCACATACGTATATATATATATATATTCACTGAAAAAACCATAGGTTATAGACCATATATAGTTAGGAATTAGCATTTACAAAACCTTGAAAATTCACTGAAAAAAACCATAGGTTATAGACCATATATAGTTAGGGATTAGCATTTACAAAACCTTATTTTACTCACACAAAACCATTGAAATTCGCATATATAGTTAGTTGCACTAAATATATATCGCGCACCCGCAATACACTGCTGATGATGTCACATATTGCATCATTCATGACATGGTCAGTGACATCACTGATGACATCACTGATGACATCATCCAGTGACTGTATGTTTCTGTAAAGTTAAAATATGTCTTACATATTGAAGAATGAGTGGATGGATAAGTGTCTGGATGAAGGATTTAGTAGGTGCATGACTGACTGTATGAGAGAGTGATTAAATGTGTCTCACTAAGAGCATGGGTTAGTGACTAAACTGTCTTAATTTGTGCATCATTATATCTGTTGTTCTGTAAACTGCTGCATGTGTTGATCAGTAGCTATATGATTAACTATATGGGTTATTGATTGGTTGCCCAAGTATTTGTATGGGAGAGTGAGTGTGTGTGTGGGTGGCTGGGAGGTGTGTGACTCTGTGCATGGATGTGTGAACAGTTGATTCACTAGATGTATGGGTTCAAAACTGCATGTGGAAACAGCTGTATGGGTGGTTGACTGTGTGCATGAGTGTATTGGTGAGTGAATGGATATCTCAGTGCTACATGTCAAAGTAAGTACATATGTAAAACACAGTACATGTGAGAGTTGACATATATAAATTACTGTGTATAAGAGCCAGTGAATGTGTGAGTGGCTGCATGGATCATTGAAAACTTGTATCAGTGATTGTATAAGAGAGTAAATATGTGTTAGAATATGTTTGAATAAGTAAGGTGTGTATAACTGTATAGTTGAGGAAATGGAGGTGTGATTGAGTTTTTTGCATGACTGACTAGGTGTATGAGTAACTCCATGGATGAGTGACAATCTGTGAGTGTCTGTTTACACTGAGTGTATCTAAGGTTATATTAGAGTCTGAAGAGGTTCATCGTATTATCACATGAATGATGTCATCAGTGATGTCATTTGAGTTGTCATCAGTGATGTCATCAGTGATGTCACTGACCATGTCATGAATGATGTAATATGTGACATCATCAGCAGTGGATTGCGGGTGCGCCATATATATGCGAATTTCAATGGTTTTGTGTGAGTAAAATAAGGTTTTGTAAATGCTAATCCCTAACTATATATGGTCTATAACCTATGGTTTTTTTCAGTGAATTTTCAAGGTTTTGTAAATGCTAATTCCTAACTATATATGGTCTATAACCTATGGTTTTTTCAGTGAATTTCAATGGTTTTTTAATAGCAAATATCAAAAGCTGTAAAATGTATTCTTCTTTTAAAGGAAAAATATATTTTATATCTTTTTAATATAATTTTTTTATGCATCTGCCAAACCCTGACCTCTTAATAGTGCACTGTGGTGGAAATGATTTTGAGACTATGACTGGGGTTGGTCTGGAAATGCTTTTAAAGGACACCTTTCATCAATTGATGACACTTTTTCCCCAAACTGCCTTGGTATATTCCAATATATGCCAAAGACAGAAATGGAACTGGTCCAACCAATTTTGTCCACAATTTGAGAAAGCACGGAAACATGTGAATAAATCTGTTTGTGCTTACATGAGAGACTTTAGAATGGGTTTAATATACAACAATAACTTGCGTTACAACATGCAAGACATCTACAGAGGAGATGGTGTGCACTTCTCCGATGAGGGGAATAGAATATTCCTCCTGAATTTAAAACTGTGCATTGGAACCTATTTGTAGGTACCTAAATTAGCCACAGAACCCAATAGCTCTTTTCAGAGCTACCCTACCTCTGATCATTCAAAACATTTATCTTTTTCTAACTTTTTTCACGATTTTTCACCAAAGTACGCTCCCCGGTTCGCTTACCGGAGCGCGTACCGGGCGCTCCCCACGCGAAATTTTTTTTTTCATTTTTTTTTTGCCTATATGAGCGTACTAAGCCACCCTCAGAAAACCTAGAGGGTCAGGAAGTGTCTTCCCTGCCCCCTTCTACCCATTCCGAACATTGTTTGCCCTCCATCTTGTGTCTCAATTCTACCGAAACACAAAATGGAGGACTCCCGTAACGCTGCCGGTACGCGTACCAGGGCGCACACCGGTGAGCGCTCGCTAAAAAAAGGTGGGAAAGTAATTTACAGAAAAACCACTGGAGACACTTTCATCAAATATAGAATAGGCCCTACTACATAGCAGGCCCTACCATTTACCCAAATTTGATGGAATTCCATTGAGAAAATTATGCTGTAGGCCTGACTAAATATCCTGAGGTAAATTACATGACAAAAACACATATGAAGTGTTAGAATTGACAACCAATTAAAATGTTACTTTCTTTTTCTACTATTATTTCAAGACATTTGATTGGTTAAGTACCTGAATATATATAAAGAAAGAGAGAGAAACACAGTCATTTTGACTACTACTTCCTGAAGTACATTTCAAGAGCATTTTCACTGACAACTTTAACTTCTTTTTCAAAGGTAAGATATAATTTAAAAAAATTGAAAGTAGAACTATGTTATGCACTTTAAATTAATTTAGGAAAACGTTTTAAGATAGTTACATACTGTCCCTCTATAAGAGTTAGTCATTGAGAAAGACTTAATTATTTAAATTATTGATTGAGTTAGGCTTCTGTGGTATAATTATGAATTTACTTAGGCTTCATCACAGGCACTTTTTAATAGTTCTACTTCCTGCCTGAAACCATGCACTGCCCAAAGATAACTTCACTGTTAAAAACTCACAAGTACCTGTCTGAACTTAAACCCAACAGTGCCCTATCTCCACTGATATATATTTATTTTTTATGCAATTTACAGCAAGAAAATGGAAGCACAGCAAAAAGAAAATACAATTTCATTTCAAATTAAGATTGAAAACAATCCTAACGAAGAAAAAGAAGAAGTAGACTTTATGGATGAAACAGTAGACCAAGAATTAATAAAATGTGCTGAAGAATGTGATTCTTGGAATGAAAAGGAGGACATACCTGATGATTTAATGTTACAAATTCTCTTAGATTTTGAAAAATCAGAACAATAAATTTAAATTTTAAAAGTTAAAATTGTTTGAGACATTATTCTTTTTAATATGAAAATTATGAAATAGTACCCAAAAAGATAAAATATAAAGATAAAATATAAAATATAAAGTGAGACTTAAAATATACTGTGCAACTTTTTTGTGTTACATAGTAGTAAGTTTGCTCATAGTTACTTCCTTTCTCCCACTATATTATCTCCAATGTGTATTTAACATCTCTTTATCATCTCCTGCCTCCATGTTCTTTCTGCTTTCCTGACAGACTATGCTATGAATTCCATATACCACAATAACTTCTGAAACAACATGCAAGATATCTACAAAGGAGACGGTGTATATTTATTTTTAGACTCTGCATTGGTACCTACATGTTGGTACTTAAATTAAAAAAAACAAAAAAAAATACAACAAAAAGAACAATCAATAAACATACAATATTTGAAAATTCTTTCATTCTTTTTTCCCTATATTACGCTCCCCGGACCGCTTCCCGGTGCGCGTACCGGGCGCTCCCCCGCAAAAAAAACGATAATAAAAATTATTATTTTTTGCCCCGCTGGGCCCTTTTAAAGCCCCCTCATCAAACCTAAGGGGTCAGGGAGGATGTACTCTGCCCCCTTATGCTCATTTCCCCCTTTGTTTTTGCCACCTCTTGTGTCTCAATCCTACCGAGACACAGGATGGCGGCCGCTCCGGACTGTTTAGAATGTTCACAGTCACCGGGGAGCCAATCCGCTTCTCCTCACGAAGTTCCGTTAGGCGTCAGGTACGCGAACCGGGGCGCTAACCGGGACGCTGTCACAGATATATATTTTTTTTTTAACGTTCATTTCTCAAAATCCACTGGAGCACATATCTTGAGGCCTAGCAAAGGGACATCGGGCTACCAGTCCCTACAATTTTGTCAAGTTTCATAGAAATCCATTCAGCCGTTCGAGCTAAAAGTGAGTCCAACCGCCCTATGGAAAACTCAATGTTAAAAACATGTTTTGGGACCCCCCTTTTTTCTCGGCCCCCACTTCACGAAACCCCCCCCAAACTTTCAGGGGATGCTCAGAAACAAAATGTGCCATTTTCCTGAAAATTTCAGCCAATTCCTTCCTTCAACGCCAAAGTTATTCAACATAGAATTTTCAGAAATCCCTATTCAAAAAAATCCTGACTATATATACCTACTGGCGACTGCCAGTAGGTAATATATATTACCTACTGGCGATAGCCAGTAGGTATATATAGTTAGGACCTAGTTACCATAAGAAACGCCGAACATTCTATTGGGAATAACTTTGGTGCCGATTGAGGGATCTGCCTGTAATTTTCCTTAAATTTGCCTCTCTGGGCTACGCTCCTTCCCTGAAAGTTTCAGGGAGATTCGTCAAGGGGGAGCTGAGAAAAAAGGGGGGTCCCAAAACGTGTTTTCCCCATGTTAATTTCCATAGGGGCATTCTGACAAGGCTACAACTCGAACGGCTGAACGGAATTACACCAGATTTGGCAAAATGGTAGGGACTGGTATGGAGCAGTGCCTTTTGTATGTTTGGTGTAAATCCCTCCAGTAGTTTATGAGAAAATTGAATGTGAAATTGAGTCCAATGCAATTTTCCATAGGACCTTTAGACATAGCTACAGCCCGAACGGCTGAATGGAATTACTGTACATGTGGCAAAATGGTAGAGCCTTGTATGCAGAAGTGCCTTTTGTATATTTGGTGAAAATCCCTTCAGTAATTGTTGAGAAAATCGACTTTTTTCAAATTATATATCTGTAGGCGGGACACGGTGCGCGCCCGTGCGCACACCGTCCTTGCACTGTCCTTGCACGTGCGCGGACCTTAGCGTGTGTGAGCTGCATGCTGATTGGCTGCCAATGTCTGTCAACACTCCAAAACAGAAATTGTTGGCAGCCATCTTGTGCCTCGGTAGACTGAGGCACAGGAAAGCAGAAAAACAAACGTGTAGAACTCAAAAAGGGGGCAGGGTAGAAGTACCCTGACCCCTTAGGCCTGCTCAGGGGGTCCCACAAGGACCCCCAAGGCCCCCAAAAAATATTTTTAAAAAAAAATGTTTTAAAAAAAACACTGGGGTGGGCCTGGGGGGGTCCTTGTGGGACCCCCTGAGCAGGCCTAGGGGGTCAGGGTGCTTCTACCCTGCCCCCTTTGCGTGTTTTGCAACTTTGTTTCACTGCTTTCTTGTGTCTTGGTTCTACCGAGTCACAAGATGGCTGCCAACACTTCCTTGTTTGGAGTGTTGACAGACAGTGGCAGCCAATCAGCATGCCTTTCACAGGAAAGCAGCATGCTCATTGGCTGTCAACACTTCTAACCAGGAAGTGTTGGCATTCATCTTGTGCTAGGTAGACCGAAGTACAAATGAAGCAGAAAAACAAACGTGTAGAACACAAAAAGGGGGTAGGGTAGAAACACCCTGACCCCCTAGGGCTGCTTAGGTGGTCCCAGAAGGATATTTCCATATTTAAACGTTATCCGCTAATAGAATTAGCATTTAGAAAACCTTTGAAATTTATTGAAAAAAACTATAGGTTTCACGCCTGACATGGTTAGGAATTAGCATTTAAAAAGTGGTCCCAGAAGGATATTAACATATTTAAACGTTATCCGCTAATAGAATGAGCATTTAAAAAACCTTGCAAATTCACTTAAAAAACGTAGGTTTCAGGTCATATATAGTTAGGAAATTAGCATTTAAAAAACCTTGCAAATTCACTTAAAAAACCATAGGTTTCAGGTCATATATAGTTAGGAGTTAGCATTTAAAAAACCTTTGAAATTCACTGAAAAAACCATAGGTTTCAGGCCTTATATAGTTAGGAATTAGCATTTAAAAAACCATTGAAATTGCTCCTATATAGTTAGTTGTACTAACTATATTTCGCGCACCCGCAATCCACTGCTGATGATGTCACATATTACATCATTCATGATATGGTCAGTGACATCACTGATGACATCTCAAATGACATCAATGATGACGACCTTAAGATGGCGCCGAGTGTAAGGGGCCCCCCATGACAAGGGAAGTTACAGTTGGCTACGAGGGTAAAGCCCTCTGGGCATGCGCCACTCACACGTGAGGGCGGAAATTTGGTGATAGGGATCTGACACCGGTTAAGACCTTGCCGTTGGCCCCTAACGATAGGATGTACAAAATTCGTATGCAATGCATTATGTCATGATGTTACACTCGATTAGGAAAATCTTTGTATTAGAGATTTGTTAAGGTTAGCCTGGATACCTGTCTTCATCAAGTGTAATGAAAGTTGAATTTTATACATGATAAATGAAACGTTTTAATTTAAAGTTTTAAATTTTGTTTCATATTTTAATAAATACGGCAGGGGGGTCGCGAGGCCCCCCTGCCTTCCAAAAGTTCAAACTGTGTCTGTCTCCTACCATTGGGATTGGTGGTGGAAGGGGTGGCGGGCATCCCGGACCATATAGGCCCAAATCACCGAGTACAAGGGCCCACCACTACGTGCGTGGCCTCTTTGGTCACTGAGTTAGTGGTACCGCAAGGACTGAGCGGGTGAGGAACCTGCGATGATGATGGGAGCATGAGTATGTCGTTACCCATACCGATATCAAGACTCAGCACCATATATCAGATTTCTTTGCGGCAGAGCGCGACTGCATGATGTAGAAGGTGTCCTGTCCACGAAAAGGTGAGCAGTGAGGCCTGGGTGCGCATCGGAGGCAGCTGATGGGGTGCAGCAGAATAGATACAAAAAAGTGACGCAGCGATTTAGGCGTACGCAGTCATATATATACTGTATCTAAATGCATTAAAAAACATGTTTTTCCAGTAGCAGGAACATTTTTATTATCGGTCAAATGTCCGGTCTATAAACTGTACAAATAGTTGTTGAAAAATGCTGGAGGGAAGGAGTGTAAAAAGGCGATGTAATTCTACTCCACATTAAGATAGTAACAATTCCCAATCATAACATCTTTCTTTTACTATCTTTTAGATGTAGAGCTTCAGGGTGCATTATGTCTTGGCACTTGGTGAAAAACACACCGGTGACAGAAAGGTGAGCTTCAAATATTATTTTCAGTCACTCTCTCACTTCCACTCTCCTTTCAAACACAAATGACTCCCAATCTTATCTTCCTTTTTATCTTAGTTTGTGTTTCACAAATTGGTGTCATCCCCCCAAACACCTCCAAAGCTCTACTTTCGTGGATTCTGTGATGATGCATAGCCATCGTAACAACATCTGAGAAAGCTGCTTTGACACGTGGTGCACCCTCTTTGAATCACGCCAATGGCACAAGGTAAAGCCTATTTCCGAAGCAATGACACGTCACCTGTGGGCGGAGAGAGTGGGTAGTGTCCAGCAGCTTCACTGCGTAAGAATTGCAATTACCTCCGAGCAATGAGAATAGATAGGTTACAACAGTCTGAGCTGTAGATTTACAAGCCCCTTTGGCCACTTTTGTGTCACTTTTAACATGGGAAAAGTGGCGCAAGGAGCTTGTAAATCTGCCTCTGGCTTCGCAAGAAAAAGCCATCACCTCCGTACTCTGCGAGTCAATGGGGTGCAACAGTCTAGGAATGCAATATTGAGAACTCACTGCTATGCAGTGGGAGTGCATGGGATATAGTACTTTGGAAGAAAAACAATGCACAGACACTTCCTTACATTGGAAGTTGATGAAACACATTATCCTGAGTGTACAAATACATAAAGCAAAAATATACTTGTGCAGTTGTATGTACTATTCTATTACTAACTCTATATACTATCTTTCAGATCACTAAACTGGAGGGTGCACTATGAACCAGCACGTGTTTGGACACACAACGAAGGCAAAAGGTGAGCTATGAAGATTTTCTCCAGTATTAACTGCTCCATCTACAACTTTCTCTCTCTCACATTTTAATGTCATTTTTTCTCTCTTTCTCTCACTCTCTCTCACATTGTTTCTCTTTCTCTTTTAAAGTTATGGATGCGCCTGTCCACTCTGCCGTGTACAACCAAAGCTGAGTTCAAGTTGTAAACTCTGTTGGTCACAGTGCTTACACAAGGTAAGCAGAGCGGCCTAAATATACAATGCCTCCGATTAAATGTGTTATAAAAGGGCGTATTTACAAGCCCCTTGTGCCACTGTTGTGTCACTTTTAACATGGGAAAAGTAATACAAAAGTGGCGCAAGGGACTTGGAAATAAGCCCCAAAGAATATTGTCCTGCATAATGACTTGATCTCTCAACTAATTCTGTCTCATCTCTGAATCATTTTAAAGACCTGTTGATCCATACGGTAAATCTGACGCAGTAAGCACTTCCGTACAAACAACTCTTGAACGCGAGCCTACAAGAGAGGTGGAATGTATCAGGCACATTGCAGACGTGCAAATTAAAAAATATTGCCAAGTATTACCTTAACTTGTAATGTTTGACCTCATTTAGTCACATCGATCTAATTTTGAACACTTATTTTCATTTTTGTTTTGCAGACTACCTACCCTACTTCTATTGGAGTTAATATCACATTTTGTTTAATAGTTTTTTAAAGTTATGTTTCTAGTTATTTATTACATTGTTATGTTTAAGTTACGTTTCCAGTTATTTATTGTTGTTTTAATAAAAGTTCATTAAAAAAGTATATACGTCTTCTTTTTCTGACATTTCACTATTATTTAGTGTGATAATCATATAGTTATAAAACATTTAAAAATAGAAATGATATTTATAACTAGAAGTATAATACTGAGGCTAACTCTTTACCAGCTCTTTACCACAGTCTATAGCTATGACTAACGTTTCCTATGGAAAACTTTTAAAACTGCAGCACAGTAACTGTTTTGATTAGCAACATTGTGTGGTGAACTTCTATCCTCTGTTCTCACTTAAGTGTTCCATGAACTGTTACTATGGTAACAGGCAGTAATCAGTTTGGGGGTAGGGTTGAAGGTACCGGCTGTACAGAAACCGTTATTTTTACCTGGGATCCTCTACATAACAGAAAGGAAAGCAAAGTAAAACAGAACACTGTGTACCAGATTTACAACCCCCTTGCCCCACTTTTTCGTCCATGGCTCCACCTGCAAAATTAGAAGTGTGTGGGCCTCAACGACCCCCCTCAAGCCTGGGAACCACAACCCCCCGGGGATTTGTATATTGTGGGAAGCAGGCTGCGTGGCCCTCCGCCTGGAGCCCTCGAGGGCCCTGGGGACCGCCACGCCCCAAGGCCGGCTCCTGCAGTGTCCCAGGGTGCGTACCCCCAGGACACTGCTGTTTGCTATGAGAAGGTGGGAGTCTCGTGGCTCCCGCCCCTCCCTTAGCAAACTTGGTTTGAATTTTGAAAGACAGAGCAGTGAAATCTGTTCTCACTTTCAAAATCCAAACCAGATTGCTTTTCCACATACAATTAAGCATCTCGCCATGTGGCAAAGCAATGCCGGCTCCTGAAGGACGCGGAGAGCCGGCAGGACCGTGGGGGCATTGTGGCTCCCCCCATGGTCCCCAACATTTTTTATAGGACCCGGGGGATAGGGTCCCCGGGGATATTAAAAAATTACTGATAACGGCTATTTTTTTACGGTAAAATTAGAGGTTGCGCAACCAGTGCAGCGCTCAGTGCGGCCCCCTGGTGTACACGTGCTAAATGCACGACTCATAATCTATAGGGTGCACAACTCTGGCGCCTTTGATGCACAACTTTTACGCCTTTGGGAGCCGCATTGCTTTTCCACATGGGGAGCTACTAACATGCAGCTCCCCATGTGAAAAAGCAATCTGATTTACATTTTGAAAGAGAGAACAGATATCCTTGCTATAGGAGGGCTGGATAGACACCCGGAGACACTGCAGGAGCCTGCGGTGCCACAATACATAAAGCCCCATGGAGTGGTGG
Source organism: Lissotriton vulgaris (assembly GCF_964263255.1). Lineage (NCBI taxonomy): Eukaryota > Metazoa > Chordata > Amphibia > Caudata > Salamandridae > Lissotriton > Lissotriton vulgaris. Next base: position 1,612,487,758 of record NC_141691.1, on the reverse strand, counting down.
TCCCCGGTGCATTGGAGTTCTTGCAGCCCCTAACCATTTGTAGCCCCAGCGGGTGACGGGACCCTCGTGTGCTCCGGGAGGGGAGACATGCAGTCCCCCTCCCACAATACATGATGGTCCCCGTGGCTTTGAGGACCTTGGATCCCTCCCCCCACCAATTTTTTTTGTAGCCCGGCGGAGTGACGATCCCTCTGGGCCCCCCATAAAATGTAATAATGTTGCCCCCGGTATTTAGCCCCCTCGGGGCTAATTATAAAAAAAACTCAGTTTTATTTATTTATTTATTTTTTACGGCAAAGTCAGCGTACCCTACACACACCTGCCGGGTGCGTGTAGGGTCCCTGGGTCCCTGGGATCCCTGGGAGTCCTTCTAGGACCCCCAAATCAGGTCTACAGGGAAAAAGTATTTCTACCTTGCCCCCTTTCTATGTTTTGCACACATATTCCACAGACTTCTTCTGCCTCGCTTCTACCGAGGCACAAAATGGCTGCCAACATTTCCTGGTTTTGAATGTTGACAACCACTTGACAGCCAATTAGCATTCAGTGCGTGATCAGAAGAGTGTGCTTACAATACACTCACGGTCCACTGATAGTCCACGGATCCCCGCGCCCATAGATATATAAATACTTTTAACTGTGATTTTCTCAGGAACTACTGAACAGATTGACACCATTTAAGCAAAAGGCACAAGTCTGAACCAAGGACTACATCTTTGCCAAATTTGGTGTAATTCCGTTCAGAAGTTTCTCGGCCCCCGCTTCACGAATCATCCCGAAACTTTCAGGGAAGGAGCAGACCGGAGCTGACTGTAAGTCTTGAAAATTCGTCAACCGGTGCCAAAGTTATTCCAAATAGAATTTTGCGGATTTCCTTTGGAAAATAGGTCCTAACTATAACTACCTACTGGCGACCGCCAGTAGGTAATATACACTATATATATATATATCCATGAGCAGGTTAAATGAAGCGATCACTCAGAGTTGTATTCACATCAGAAGATGGTTTATTCAGTAATGCAAAATCAACAAAGGACAAACCTTAGAGAGATTTAGTGTTGTTCTGACACAAGGGAGCACCCTGTATAAGTCGAAGAAATATCCTTTCAGGGTTAGGGTGCCAATTATGCAAAAAATAAGAAGAGAACTCTGGGCTGTTCCCAGGTTTAGATGGAGAACAGCTCCTGTATAAGGCACCCATTTAGCATGGTGTGCAGATGATCCTTTTGGGTACTACAGGTAGACGAGGTACGTCTTTATTAAGTTATAAGGCAATTTAACTTAGTGATATTTGTTGTCTTTGTAGTTTTGAAAAATGTCATGGCATTTCACCGATGTAATACTGTACATAGTGATGACAAGGCATTATTTGTTTGACTAATGACTGCCTTTACAAAAGCTAAAAGCTGTAATGTTGTTTTTAGGTATGGCTTTTTTCTGTGTTATGCCTTCTGATTTAGGTAACGATTTACAAAAAGGGGGTGGTGATGAACAGAGTGTCTGAGTTAAACAGACCACTCTTACCCAGTCCAAAGATCAGGGCTTGATCCATCACCGTTATTTATCTCACTGCCCCATCCCAGCTCAGAACCTGGCTATATGCAAATCAGTCTGTCCCTGGCCCAGTGCATCATGGGAACAGGGCAGACTAAACTACCAAGCCAATTCTTCACCAGAAAGGAGACAAGCTACCGGGGACCGGTTTCTGGCATTTCAGCCTTCTTCGGCCCGGCTTGCTTGAATCCTGATGGAGCAGTGAGAAAGGGACTCATGTCTGAGTATACCCTGCCACACCTATAGTGGCCAAAACCGATTTACAAAAAGGGGGTGGTGATGAACAGAGTGTCTGAGTTAAACAGACCACTCTTACCCAGTCCAAAGATCAGGGCTTGATCCATCACCGTTATTTCTCTCACTGCCCCATCCCAGCTCAGAACCTGGCTATATGCAAATCAGTCTGTCCCTGGCCCAGTGCATCATGGGAACAGGGCAGACTAAACTACCAAGCCAATTCTTCACCAGAAAGGAGACAAGCTACCGGGGACCGGTTTCTGGCATTTCAGCCTTCTTCGGCCCGGCTTGCTTGAATCCTGATGGAGCAGTGAGAAAGGGACTCATGTCTGAGTATACCCTGCCACACCTATAGTGGCCAAAAACGATTTACAAAAAGGGGGTGGTGATGAACAGAGTGTCTGAGTTAAACAGACCACTCTTACCCAGTCCAAAGATCAGGGCTTGATCCATCACCGTTATTTATCTCACTGCCCCATCCCAGCTCAGAACCTGGCTATATGCAAATCAGTCTGTCCCTGGCCCAGTGCATCATGGGAACAGGGCAGACTAAACTACCAAGCCAATTCTTCACCAGAAAGGAGACAAGCTACCGGGGACCGGTTTCTGGCATTTCAGCCTTCTTCGGCCCGGCTTGCTTCAATCCTGATGGAGCAGTGAGAAAGGGACTCATGTCTGAGTATACCCTGCCACACCTATAGTGGCCAAAAACGATTTACAAAAAGGGGGTGGTGATGAACAGAGTGTCTGAGTTAAACAGACCACTCTTACCCAGTCCAAAGATCAGGGCTTGATCCATCACCGTTATTTATCTCACTGCCCCATCCCAGCTCAGAACCTGGCTATATGCAAATCAGTCTGTCCCTGGCCCAGTGCATCATGGGAACAGGGCAGACTAAACTACCAAGCCAATTCTTCACCAGAAAGGAGACAAGCTACCGGGGACCGGTTTCTGGCATTTCAGCCTTCTTCGGCCCGGCTTGCTTGAATCCTGATGGAGCAGTGAGAAAGGGACTCATGTCTGAGTATACCCTGCCACACCTATAGTGGCCAAAAACGATTTACAAAAAGGGGGTGGTGATGAACAGAGTGTCTGAGTGTAAGAATTGGCTTTTGTAGTTTGGTTTGCCCTGTTCCCATCATGCACTGGGACAGGAACAGACTAATTTGCATACAGCCAGGTTCTGAAACTGGGATGGTGCAGTGAGCTAAAAAACGGTGTTGGATCTAGCCCTGATCTCTTGACTGGGGGAGAGCTTTCTGCTTAATTCAGAGACTCTGTCCCTCACCACCCCTTGTTGTAAATATTTTTGTCCACCCTAAGCGTGGAAGGGTATTCTCAGATGTGAGACCCTTGCTCATTGCACCATCAGGATTCAAGCAAACCGGGCCGAAGACGGCTGTAATGCCAGAAACCGGTCCCCGGGAGCTTGTTTCCTTCCCAGTGTAAGAATTGGCTTTTGTAGTTTGGTTTGCCCTGTTCCCATCATGCACTGGGACAGGAACAGACTAATTTGCATACAGCCAGGTTCTGAAACTGGGATGGTGCAGTGAGCTAAAAAACGGTGTTGGATCTAGCCCTGATCTCTTGACTGGGTGAGAGCTTTCTGCTTAATTCAGAGACTCTGTCCCTCACCACCCCTTGTTGTAAATATTTTTGTCCACCCTAAGCGTGGAAGGGTATTCTCAGATGTGAGACCCTTGCTCATTGCACCATCAGGATTCAAGCAAACCGGGCCGAAGACGGCTGTAATGCCAGAAACCGGTCCCCGGGAGCTTGTTTCCTTCCCAGTGTAAGAATTGGCTTTTGTAGTTTGGTTTGCCCTGTTCCCATCATGCACTGGGACAGGAACAGACTAATTTGCATACAGCCAGGTTCTGAAACTGGGATGGTGCAGTGAGCTAAAAAACGGTGTTGGATCTAGCCCTGATCTCTTGACTGGGTGAGAGCTTTCTGCTTAATTCAGAGACTCTGTCCCTCACCACCCCTTGTTGTAAATATTCTGATTTAGGTAAGCATTGGATTTGATATTTTTCCATATCTATTACCTCTTTATTAAAGGGGTAATAGGTAGAATTTTTTTTATATGTTTCTATATATTTTTTTAAAATGTGTGGAGTACAGCAGTACTTCATATGGAGTACTTCAAGACTTAAAATAAATAAGAAAATATGTATATGTTAAAAAATTAAAAATACACTGTACTATACTATATTTTACACATATAATGTTTTACAGTGTATTTTCTATTTTTTGTACATATTTAAAACATCACAAAAAGTCCACGGAGTACTTCAGTAATACCGACAAATTACTGCCCTACTTACATTTTCTTTAGAAATATGCAGTTCTCCCTAAACAGCTCTAAACATTAATAGAAAATTATAAATACATTCTTCGACCTATCACGGCTTTATAAATTGGTAATAGGCAGGGGACAACAATAAAACTTACTACTAAAACCTACTACTTACTTATATCTAATACCCTAACCCAGAACAGAGAGCAATGCAGAACACAGTCAAATTGGACCGAAAACAACACAGCTGCCTTTTATGCTTAGTAAACACAGCCATTGGTGAATGACATACTGTCTTCTCATCCATGTGTACTGCAGTATACTGAAAGTTACCATGCTATACCGTGGCACAATATATAACTGAGAATTTCAAAATGTATAACTTTAACACTATTTACACTACTTACACATACTACTAAAAATGACCATTTACAGTACACCCAATAATGTATATTCCTGGCACCTTACATCTACATCCGTTCACCCACTTTCATGCTACGTCTTTTCAATTACCACACTCCGCTCTACATCACTCCATTATAGATCACTCCACTCTACACAACTCCAGTGTATGCCTCTGCACTTTACCCCACTCCACTCTATGTCACTCCACCCTACCACTATTCCAGTGTAGGCTATTACACTGTATGCCCCTCTAGTCTACAACACTTCAGTCTATGCTACTCCACTCTCCCCCTTCTACTCTACTCCTCTTCACTGTACACTATTTCACTGTATGCAACACCACTCTACAACACTGCACTCCATGCTATTCCACTCTATGCCACTTCACTGTTTGCCTGTTCGGTGTATATTACTGCACTATATGCTATTCTACGGTACTTCACTCCACTCTACTTCACTCCGATATACACCACTTCACACTACACTATTCCACTGTACGCCACTCCATTTTACTGCACTCCAGTCTATGACACTCCAGTCCATTCTACTTTATGACACTTCACTCCACTCCACACCACTCTACACTATGCTATTCCACTATATGTCACTCAGCTTTACGTCACTACACTGTACGCCAGTACACTCAATGTTATTCCATTCTACACACCTCTACTGTATACAACTCCACTGTATGCAACTCCACTCTATTCTATTCAACTCTAAGCCCCTACGCTCTATGCTATTCCACTGTGCGGCACTCCGCTACAATCTACCCCTCTACACTCTACCCCATTCCACTTTACAACACTCCACTCTATGATATTCCACTCTACAACACTCCACTATATGCCAGTCCACTCCATACCACTCCACTCTCTGCCTCTAAAATCTACCCTATTCCTCTTTACACCACTACATTGTGCCTCACTCCACTCTACCCCATGCCAGTATATGCTATTCCACTCTATGCCACTCCACCCTACCCACCACTGTGCACGCTATTCCACTATACCCTACTTTACAGTATGCCACTCCATTCCACATCACTTCCCTTAATGCCACTCCACTGTTTGCTATTCCACTCTATGCCTTTACACTTTACCCCACTCCACTCACCTCCACCCCACTTTATGCCGTGGCACTCCACACCACTCCCCTGTACGTCATTCCACTGTTCACCACTCAACTCTAGCACAGTCTACTCTATGCCACTCAGGTCTCCCCCACTCCATTCTACAACACTCCACTGTACACTATAATCCACTAATCCACTCTACACCATTTCAGAGAATGCCACTCCACTCTTTGACACTGTACTGTAAGCTATTCCACTGTACATAACTCCACTCTACCCCTGTCTACTCTATGCTATTCCATTCTATGCCAGCCATTGTACTCCACTCCACTGTAAACCACTCCATTGTCCACTACTCCATTCTAAGCCACTGCAAGCCACTGCATTCACACCACTACACTGTGCTCCACTCAACAACACTAAACTCCACTCAGAAACAGTCTACTCATCTCCACAGTGCTACACTATACTGAACTGTACAGATCTACACTGTAAAACAATGCACTTCTGTCAGTGCCAATGTAGAGCACTCTTCTGTACTCTAAAGCATTTTAGGAAACTCTACTCCAACTTACAACACTCTACACAACTCCCTCTATACCGCTCAAACCCAATTAATATATTCTACTCTATGAGATACTATTCCACTGTACTCCACTACTGTACCCTACGCTACCTTACTGTAGGCTACTTTATGCCACTCAACTGTACGACAGTCTATCCCACTCCACTCTACCATACTGTACCACACTCTACTTTACTCTACGCCACTCGACTGTACAACACTTTAATCTACTCTGTGGCACTCTACTCAACAACACTTTCTGACACTCTACAATTCACTTGTTCACTCCACTGTAGCACACACCACTCCACTCCACTCCACTCCACTCCACAACACTTTACACCACTGTAAACCATGACACTACTCTACTCTACTCCACACCACTGTACCCCACTTCATGCCCCCAACCCTATGAGGTACAACCATCTACTCTAGTTTTTGCACCTACACCCCAGTGTACAACGCTCTACTCCCACTGCACTTCAATCACTCTATGACACACCGCTCCACAGAAATGTTGACTCTAGTGCACTCCAAGTCACTGTAGTATGCAACATGCCACTGCATTATATAGCAATTTACTCCACAATATGATATGCTACTCCACTGTACCCCATTCCACTCTACTCTACTCTAGTCTATCACACACCACTCTACTCTACTCTACATCACTCCACTGTACTCCACTCCACGCAACAACACTCTTTACTACGCAGCTCTACTGTACACCACTCTACTCTAGGCTATTCTAGTGTACGCCACTCCACTTTACTACACAACACTCATCTCCACTTCACTCTACTCCAATTATAAGACTACACTCTATGACACTACACGGTACAACACTCTCCTCCAATCTACTCTCCACACTAATTTAATGACACTCCATTCAACAGTAAACTCTACAATTTGCAAGACATTTTTATTAAAAATGTCAAATAAACATTTAAATCTAATAAAAAATTAAAGGTTAAAACGTTATTATAGTTAGGAAAACTTTACTAATTCTTTCTGTCTCAACCAAACTGAAAACATGCAAACATTACAATTTCTAAAGTTATCGTTATATCTTGAATTTATGAATTATGCACCACCTTCAAATTAATAAAACTTTATCAAAACTTAAACTACAAACCAACCTTAAACACAAAAATAAAAAATGGTTTACTTATACATATATCTTTAATTTATAATTCAGGCAGCACATTCAAATTATTATATCATGCACACCTCCTTACACGGTGTATTCAACATGGTAGCCAATCTACTTTAACTATAACTGTATTCTCACAGAAGATGTGATTTGAAAAACCATAACTTATATTGTAAATAATGTTGTTTTAGATGGTGTAAGTGATATAATATAACATGCTATAATCAGTGCATAGAGAAGACGTGAGTTATAGTTAGTTCTCTTTCATGACTCGTACAGCTGTGCCATTCATCCACCTTGGTTGAGTCAGCAAAATAATCTTCCAAGATCTTTTCTCCTTGTCTGCACAAACAGTGTGTAATCTACCTACTTTTACTACAATCACATTTGTTATAGCCATGCTTCTGTGTCATCCTACAATTAAGAGGGGACACATTGGAGGTAGAGCCTTCTCCTTTCTCACTGCACAAGACTGAAACTCTCTCCCTATGGAGGTATGGTGTATCTGAAATCTTCTGGGAACTACATAAAACTGGCCTTTCCCTACATTAGTACAGTCTGCAACTTTCCTTTGGAAATTCCTTAATGGCAGGATACCCTCTTGGTGTGGCAATGTCCTTCATCCCTTTCAACAGACCATTAACTAAAGAAATGTGCATACACTACCCCATTTGGTGTAATTTAACAAAACACCAGAGGAAAAGGGAAGGAGAAGAAGACCAAATATCTTATAAAAGTAGTTTGAAGGTGTATTAGGTATCTGTCCCAGCATCTTTTACAGTGCATCATTTGCTACTAACGATCCAAGAAACTAGAAACATATATGCTATACACTAGTTATATTAGAACTATATTTAACTTACATACAATGCTATTCCACCAATTGACATCATAAATTACGGAGTCTCAAATGCAGGCATAGACTAAGCATGAGCGAATTTTGCGGATCTCGCGTTCGCGAATTTTGCGGATTTGCGGATTCGCAATCCGCAAAATCCGCGAATTCCCGCGAATTTGCGGATTTTTTTTTTTTTTGTGTTCGCCCGTGTTTCTGCCAGTTCGCGAGGGTTTTGTACACTTTCGCAAATTGCGAACTTACCTGTCGGGTCGCAAGTTTCGCGAACTTGTTGTTTCTACGTGTCCAGCCTGTTTGGGACACTCTTCTTCATCACTGCCACTCTCTGACTACTCATGCCACCCTCTGGCCCACCCATGCCACCCTCTGTTTCATCACCACACCCTCTGGTTGTCCAGTGTACATTATTTTCGGCAAAGCAAAGCACACCTTCCCTGCCTCAAGTGACCTGAATTAATTTGGGGCTGATTCATGTGTCACAGAATATTTTTTTAGCTGGCACCTGCTTCCTTAGTGCGCCCTGATTAGTGATCTTTTGCACTTGCTAAGTGCTTTCATTGTTGCAAAATTAGGTACAACACCTGCCCTGCCCCAACTGACAATAATGAATTAGGGGCTGATTAATGGATTTTAACTTCCAGCCTGGCTCCTGCTTGTCTCCCTTAGCTGTAATTCAGGACCTTTGTGGCATATGTGTAACTATTCTGAGGTTCAGAGCAGGGTCACATAATAGTTTCAACTGGCAACTGAACTCTGGAGGGGCCCCTCAGGAAGCACTCCAGGAAATGGCTACTAATGATGAGCCTGAACTTTTGAACCTGGTAAGTAGTTACTTTCAGTTTTGCTAAGATCGTATTTCTGCAATTTTGCACTTATTCGCGGGGCGCGAACTCACGCGAACAGTGCGAGCAGTGCGAGCAAAATCCGCTGCTCGCGGATTTGCGGATTTTGCGGGAAATTCGCAAATCTCGCGGATTGCGGATTTCCCGAAAATCCGCAAAATCCGCGAGCGGAACGGATTTTCCGCCCATGCCTAGCATAGACCAGGATACAGCAAAGTCAGAACTATCAGATCTGACCACAGAGATTTCACAAGAGCAGGTCTGCAACATCACAAGAAACCTAAGACCTGAGGGAGCTCCAGGGCCTAACGGTCTCCCAAACGCTTTATTTCGGCATGAACCCTCATTTTGGTCTGGCATCCTCACCCCGCTCTTCACACATGTGCTAGCATCAAGCACAATCCCGGACTCCTGGCGAGGAAACATCTTAAATAAAATTGTACATTGATACTTGTATAGCGCACTACTCACCCGCAAGGGTCTCAAGGCGCTTGTACGAATACCGCTGTGGAACCCATCCTGGCTTTTCCTGTGAGGCGTCCACTCCTGGGCACCCCCAAGGTGGAGGCCAGGCATCCTTAGCGTTGTGGGGCTGTTGTGGAGATTAAGCAAGCTATTGCCCAGAGTTGCAGAGTGGGACTCCATGATTGGAATAGGCACCGAGGCGAGAATTATCAGGTCTGTAGAATTTTGAGCCCAAGACCCGCCGAGGCGGGGAATTGAACACTGGTCCCAGGCTAGACCTCTGCATCAGGATCTGCCACTCTAATCATTGAGCCACACTTCTCCCATATACAAATCAGGTTCACGTGCTGACCTGGCTAATTACAGAAAGATAGCACTAATTGACGTTGAGGCCAAGATTTATGCTTAGAATTTGCTGGTAGATCTAGAAGATTGGGTGAGCCGTAAAAATCTGGCGCCAAATACTCAAACCGGATTTCGGGCTGGAATGGGTACCCTTAACAAAATTTTTGCGGTTACACTCCTAGCCAAACAAGCATAGGCAAAATCACGCACTCTGTATGCATGCTTCATCGATCTCAAAGCAGCCTTTGATAAAGTACCAAGAGAAAGTCTATAGACCAAAATGCAAAATTGGGGGACACCGATCAAACTTCTGGAGGCGATAATCAACCTCTACTCAATACATGGGTACAAGTAAGGATAGGAGACGGGCGCAGAATAACAAGCAAGATTCCAACTAAAATGGATTAAAACAGGGGTGCATGTTGGCCCCCTGTCTATTTAACATCTACACTGCTGACCTTGAGAAAGATCTCCAACAAGTTCAAACTGACCCACCAAAATTGGGTAATACGCCAATCACCAGCCTCCAATATGCAGACAACATTGTTCTTCTATCATAAACACTGATAGGGCTGCAGCGATCAATGAACTACTAGTTATATTGTCCCAAAGTGTATTAAAATACAACATTTACCAGGCTGCTGCACAGAGTAAGTCTGGCCATACTCACAAAAAACAGCTGGATCACTGTCAAGTGCAGAATGACAATGGGCTGGCCTGGGCCTGGAAAAGCATAAGATGATATGTGCCTCTTACCATAATAAATTAACCCAAACCTGAAGGAGTGACAGTGAGGCCTGTGGAAATTGCTGCTTTTCTGCACCGCAGTTGGAATTAGTCTTGCTTGGGAGGCAAGGATAAGGAGGAGAGTATAGGAGAAGGGGGCTGCAGAGGGGAGCTGACTGAGGAGTGGGGGGAGTCAATTCTTAGAGTACATCTATCCAGAGAGAGTGATCAGCCAATGATTGAGCCTATGTTTGTAAGCAAACAGTAAGTTCAGAGAGGCATATGTTTTATTGGTGATTTGAAGGTCCACAAGTGTTTGACTTTGCAGCCTGATACATGACTGGAGTAACTTGTGAATGATGGAAATGGTTTTTCATTGAATTATCTCTTTATACAAGATTCAGACAATTCACCTGTGGGTAAGTGAAATGCGGTTATTATTTCTTAGGCTAAATATGAGCAAAGAACTATGGGCCTGGACCCTTCGCAATTTGGCAAGGGTCTTTCCAGATATTAGAGACAAATGACTTAAAATCTTTAAAACTACAATTCCCAGGTATTATTGTATCTTTATTTTAAAAGTCAACAACTACATCCTACAACCTCTCCCACATTCCTAGATTTCTTTTCCCTGAAGGGGAACACTGCACTAAGTCTGCTATAATAAATCCCTCTTATGTTGTTGCTTTATTTACTACTTGTCTATTTAGTGACTGGCTCCCAGAATAGTTTAGCATTTGCTGCCCACAGACGGAGCCTCCATGCTGGTCCTTCCTGTGTTTGCTGGTATGAAATAGCTTTGAATAGATATACAAGCCCCCAGCAGAGATGCTAGCTTTTGCTTCCTGAATTTACAGCAACAAGTTGTTTTCCTGTGTTTCTTTCAATATTCCACAGGGATAGTAACGAGCTGACATGGGCCATCTTTTCTACATTGATTGTTTATAAGGAACCTTTTTCCAATTTCGAGAAATTCGCTGTGTTCGGGTGAATAGACCACGTGGCCTGCGGCACCCTGTCCAGCGCCTACGGAGGTCTGCCCACTCCCACTTCCCCCCCTTTTTTGTCCTGACGAAGACCCGCGCCGTAAGGCAAACTACCCTTACAAGAACTAGGGTCGAAACGTAGACTGCCTACCCCTACCACACCAGCTTCTACCGCTAGCAGGATTTGTACGGCTGTATTGGAAGCCTGGTCTCAAAGGTTATTGTGGCCCCGGACTAGGGAAACCACTTCATAATTGTACTTATAAACAAAGAAAATTGGATTTATTTGTCACTTAAATGAAGACTGTATTCCTTTACTTTCCTCACAAAACCCCTTCACATCACTACCCTTTCCCTACCCCCCTTTTGTACATGTGGGCACATTTATTCTTAAAAAATTCAAAAATAATTTTGAATGTATACTATATAACCAATGATAAGGTTTTCAGTACTTCGTGAATTAAAACATCGTACCGTAGATTTGTTTCTGTTTTTTCATTTATGTCATATATTGTTTCTATCTTCTAATATTATTTTCCTTTCCCAGTCTGGGGCCCCTCTATCCATAACAATTATCTACCCAGGTCCCAGTGACTATATTTGGGTCAACCCTGTTTAACGTAACGTGGCTCTCAGAATAGCTTTATCTCATTGTTATATTTTTAATTTAGGTCAGCTCTTTGCATCTCTCAAAATTAAAGTTTGAGAGAAGTTGCTGTGTTTAGTCTTAAATGTGTGAGTGTTGGCCAGTCGTTGAGGCTTCTGCTTGCAAATGTATTAACCACCTCACCTGTGTATGTCATTGTGCCATCTCATCCTTTTATCTTCTGCAACTAGTGCTTTCTATTGCTTGCAGGAGCACTTACAGGGCACTCACCTGAACCAGTAGATATCCCTTTGTGTTTATTCCCCATGCTTGTTGAAAACCAGATGTTGTAACCTTGAATTTCACTGGTGTAACAGGAGGAATGGTGAGTCACCTGGAAAAACCTAGGTATGGCTTTTCAACCCAGTTTGATGTATTATATTTCCACATAATAGAGCTTTAAAATATGTATACTTATTGTTTTCGGGCTATTATTTGTAATGTAGCTATCTTGGTGATATCCACACTATAAATCCTCGCTCGACTGTTCCTTCCTTCCCGCCTCGGTCCGACGCGGCGAACAGCGCCGTTGCTCGGAGGGCGTGAAAGGTGAGAGCTCAGGCACTTCCGGAGTCGGTCAGCGCTCTAGGCTCTGCAGCAGAGGATAAAGGGCACATGCATGATCAGCCGCGCAGCGGGAGCGCCGGTGGCGGCCCAAGGCACGCCAAAGGCAAGCCCGTCTGTGCCCGTCTGTGCCCGTCCGTGGCCGGTCGGGGACCGGGGCCACAACCCCTGGCCAAAATATGGCTAGAGTCCAGTGGAGCTTTAATCAACTCTATGAGCTCTGCCCCAAGATAGCCAGTGTGTGTTGCCATAGTATGAAGGCAGACCTTGGGGCGAGTTGTGAACACTGCCCATTTAGCTACAGCATGGCAGGCAAGATACAGCAGAGGACAACAGGGCTCTCCTGCGGTCTGCTTAACTCTAGATCAATGTATAAACACAAACTAGACATCTACGATTTACTCGTAGACAAAAAGATGGACCTCCTATTTCTTGCAAAGACCAGGTTAGACTCCGATTCCGAGCCCGAAATTGTCGAGGCCCTTCCCATGGGGTACATGATTGTTAGGCTGGACAGGGCTTCTGGTAGAGGTGGCGGGATAGCTTTGGTGTTTAAACTTCCGCTAAGCTGCCAACTGGAAGCCATCACCATAGCGGACAGTGAGGCAGGCGCATTCACAAATAGGGTTAGCCAGCACCTTACTGTGAAAGGACTTCTGGTCTATAGACCTCCTGGTCCACATGCACGCTTTGTTTCCAGCCTGTTGGAAGGTATAACGGAATCTGCCCTTCAGAAAGATAAATTCCTTTTGTTGGGGGACCTTAGGGCCAGATGTAGGTAGGCATTTACCGGTCGGTAACGGCCGAATTCGGCCGTTACCGACCGGTAAATGCAATTTGAGATGTAGGGCCCTGTATTTTACAGAATCGGTAAATTTACCGATCGGTAAATTTACCGATTCTGTAAAATACCGAATCGGTATTTTTTCCGATTCGGTAAAATTGATATGTAGGTGGGACTCTTCCGAGTCCCACAAGCATTACAGAATCGGTATTTTACCATCAAATACTATTTGATGGTAAAATACCGATTCTGGTGTGCATGCACATGTGTGCATGCACACCTGTGCCATATGACAGGCAGACCTGCCCTTAGGGCAGGTATGCCTGCCACATGGCCCCCGAACCTTTTTTGGGGGTGCTAGAGGGTGTCAAAGTGACACCCCCTGCACCCTTGTCAGAATCGGTATTTACTGATTCGGTAAATACCGACCGGTAATGCCCCATTCATTCCTATGGGCTTCAAAGCCCATAGGAATGAATGGGGCATTACCGGTCGGTATTTACCGAATCGGTAAATACAGATATTTACCGATTCGGTAAAAGGAACATCTGGATGTTCCTACATATCCACCCCTCAGATTTACCGATTTTTAATTACCGAATCGGTAAAATTCGGTAATTAAAAATCGGTAAATCTCATTTACCTACATCTGGCCCTATATATGCACTTGGAGAATCCCCTCGATAGGGAGGCTGTAGATATATGCCAGGAACTACAGTCACTGCAACCAGGCCTGAATTCCAAGACCCCTACCCATCAGCATGGTCACTTACTAGACCCAGTATTTGATAATTGGGGGGAAGTTAAAGTGAGTATTTTGTTCCTTTTTTAATAAAGGTTCCAGAACCCAGAGCCCCGAGCAACCTGTGTTAAACCACCCGTGCCGCAAATGGGTTGGCTTTTCTCGGTTGAGGTTTAATGAAGCCCTGACCAAAGGAGGGCAGCCGGGGGGTATCGATGTTGAAAAAGCTTGTCGTAATCTAGAAAGACGCATAGTAGAAGCCCTTGATAGTGTAGCTCCTCTGCGTTTGAATAAAACAGTGAAAAGACCTCAGAAATCTGCTCCTTGGTACAACAATGAGCTGTGCCTAGCTAGGACAGAATGCAAACGCTTAGAGAGGATGTGGAGGATGGCCTTCCTCATTCATTCCAAGTTGGAGTATCATAATAAGCGAAGAAGCTACCATGGGCTAATTAGACAGGCCAAAGCCGCTTACTATACTGAAAGAATTGGGGCAGCAGGAAACTCTACTAAGGAACTATTTAAGATCTATAAGGAGATTTCTACATTGACATTGTCTACTATCCCTATGGATAGTTCGGAGGAATCCTGCGACCGCATTGTGGCGTTCTTTGCCAAGAAAGTGGAAAAAATATGCTCTTCCTTTCCGGGAGCTAGGAAGCTACGCGCAGAGTTTGTGGAAGTGAGTTGCTCTACAAGATTTGCAGTTCCATAAAGTCTGGCCTCACCAAAACTGCTAGAGGAGAGTATTGCTATTCTTGAGCCTTATATCAGGCATATCCTAGATGTATCTTTCAGCATGCACAAGGTGCCTGATGGCTGGAAGCAGGCTGTGGTTCTTCCACTTCAGAAGAACCCTAACATCAACATGGAGAAATTGGATAACCTCCACCCTATCTCATTGCTACCGTATTTAGCAAAAGTGGCCGAGAAGGCTGTAAACCTACAACTTATGGCCTATGTGGAGGAAACCAACCTTCTCCTTCCTACGCAGTTTGGTTTTCAGTCACTCCACTCTACAGAGTCAGCATTACTTATCGCCACTGAGGCCATTCAGCAGGGTGTAGATGAGGGGCAGACAATGGCTCTCATCCTTTTGGACCTGAGCATCGCCTTTGACACTGTAGCACATTACACCTTGCTGCAGTGTCTGAATAAGGGCGGCGTCTCAGGCCCGGCACTAAAATGGATACAATATATTCTGACGGAACGCAGCTTCCAGGTTAGACTAGGAGCCCATTATTCTAGAGCTGTGAAACTGGATCAGGGTGTGCCCCAGTGCTCTGCCCTGAGTCCCACCCTATTTAACTTGTACGTATCTCCAGTGGCAAGTATAGTGGAGGACTTTGGAATACGGATTGTGTCATATGCCGATGACACACAGCTGGTTGTCTCGCTGTCACGGGCGCCGGATCTGGCTGCATCCAACTTCAGAGCATGCATGCAGGAGCTCGCCTCCTGGATGGCCAACAACTGCCTGAAGTTGAACGGTAGCAAGACAGAGGTGCTCATGGTGGGGGGGAGCCCGTCTATGTGGTCATCGGCATGTTGGCCAACTTGCTTAGGCCCAGTCCCTATTCCGTGCCCCCAGGCTAAGAACCTGGGTGTATGGGTAGACTCGGACCTCTCATTTGAACCCCAGATTAGACGTGTGGTGGGAATGTGCTTCCGCATCCTCAAGGGCCTATGCCAGACTAGGGACCTTCTTCCTATCGAAGCTAGGAGGACGTTGGTCCACGTACTTGTCACCTCACGACTAGACTATGGCAACATATTGTATTTAGGTGCCACAGTTAAGAGTCTTGATCGGCTTCAGGTGCTGCAAAATGCGGTGGCTTGGCTGGTCCTTAGGCTTCCTAGAAGGGCCGCTTCTAAAAAGGCCTTGGACGCTCTTGACTGGCCTCCTGTCAGGAAGAGGATAGTGTTTAAGGCCCTTTGCATGTGCCACCGTATCACTCAAGGCACTGGGCCGAGGCACTTGCAGAATCTCATCACTTGCTACAGTCCCGTCGGGTCTCTTAGATCTACCGGGACTGGCCTGGTGGTGATTCCTAAAGTCAGTGAGGCCCGTGCGGGTGGTAGATCATTCCGGCTCTTGGCGGCCAGAAGTTGGAACAAACTCCCTATTGAGCTCCGGTTAGAACCTTCTGAGATGAGGTTCAGAAGAGAGCTTAAAACACACTTGTTCCTTCACTAATAGACCTAGGTACTTCAGTCTGGTTATGGGGCTCTGAATCTCTCGCTACAGTGCAGGGACACGCCGGTGGGCGTAACCAGGCGCTTTATAAACCTCCTTATTATTATTATTATAAATAGCTTCTTGCAAAGCTGCTTCAATAGTGTCAGAACATGCATGCTCAATTGACAATTCCTATGAAGTCCCTTCCTTTGATATTACATCTTATGCAAATTAGAAGGGACTTGCATGTTCCTATCCTACCTAGGACTCCTCAAATCCTAGAAGCAGCCCTGCATTAGGTGCCTTGTTTGTACTCAAATCCCTGTTGGCCTGCCTAATGATTTTTGCGGCTGGGCATTAATTACATGCAATGCATTGCTGTTTTGGGGTCACCATGAGTGGGAAATTTACAGCTGGAGACAAGCTCAAATCATTTACACTGTGAAAAGAATCACCTGATAATTATACTCTCCATTGATTGTTCAGTGCAAAGAAGGGTACAAAGAGGCCCATTCCGAAGTGCAAGAATTGGCTAATCATCAGTGCACTGCATGAAATTGAGCACCTCTACAGAAGTACGCTGCTTGCTCATTCACAGTGCTACATGACCTACACCTTTGTCCTGTTTTTTACGTGCATTCTGAGAACTGTTAAATAGCAAACATTGGTGTAACCCTGGCTCCTTGAAACTGCTCCAGTGAAGAGATCTATCCAGGATTGCAGGAGGCAGCCCCTTTTACAGCTGCCTTAGCAGTACTCTCTCCATTCACCATTTATTAAGCAGACAAACATAGTTCAAAGCATAACATCGTCTTAGGGAATGTATCGATGTTAAATTGTAGAGAGTATTTTAGAGTATTTTTTTTTTGTAAGACTTTATTTACATTTGCCAATATTACAGTACATCGTTACGTGAAACAAAGGTTCGTCGTCTATCACTCATCATCACATCTACAATATTACACAGCAATTCAGCCGACAACCTTCCGGTCCGGCAGCAGGTGTTGGGTCAGTACGTAAGGCATTCAGAGAAAATTTGTCGAGTATGCACCGTCTTACTTTTATATAAATTCAAACAAAACTTTAGACTCATTAATATCAGATAGTCACTTATAGCCAGAACAATGTATCTATAATGTCACTAGCCAGGTCAAGGTTTTCAGGCTGCTATCCCAACCCCTCCGAACCCAGGCCACACAGTACCCCTAGTGCCCGGTTCCCAATCCTACTCCTAGCTCCTCCCTACCTCCTAATTTCTCACTCGTCCATCTCTTCCTCATCCCCTGAACTATCCACTTCTTCTTCAGGAAGAGGATCGCATAGGTCTCCTCTACATCTATTCCATGGCTGCCAGACCATGTTCCACTTGCGAGGGTTAGCTCTCATTTTATACACTGCACGCTCGACCAACATGAGTCTGTCCATTGTCCTGCACCACAGCGCTAACGTAGGTGTTTCTGCCACTCGCCACCACTGCGCAATGTCCAGCTTGGCCACCATAGTCCCGATTGTAACCCATTGCTGCTTCCGATGCGTCAAGTCAGTCCCTTCCCACACATTCAGCAGACACACATGCGGGTCCGGTGCCAGCGAGGTCTCAAGAGCCTGGGAGATGGTGCGCATGACTTGCCGCCAGTAACCCAAGATGGCCGGACACTCCCAAAGTGTGTGCAACAGTGTCCCCTCCTCTCCACACCCTCTAAGACAATAGGGGTTGTCTGCCCTGTGCATTTTATGTATGGTGGTTCTGGTGTAGTATACCCTGTGTAGTATCTTGAATTGTATCAGCCTGAATCGAGCCGAGACGCCCGCCTCTCGTGGTGACACCAATGCGGCGTTCCAGTTTGTCTCATCCATGGCTCCTAGCTCAGTTTCCCATTTCTCTTTTAATTTGATCAAAGGGTCCGGGAGATTATTCAGTAATTTACGATAAGTGAGTGAGGTGGCGCCTGTTTGCATAAAGTCAGTGAGCAGGCGGTCCTCCAACGGCGAAGAGTCCGGGACATTCGACCCTGGCTCAATCACTGTCATTAATGCATGTCGTATTTGTATGTACCTGTATGTTTCAGTGGGGCCTAATGCGTATTGTTGCTGCAGATGCGAAAAAGGGATCACTCCAGTACTGGTCCATAAGTCTCCTACTGTCGTGATTCCAATGTTATCCCATTGGGTAAATCCCTTGCTGGATCGAAGATAGCCTAGTAGTTTGGTGTCCCACAACGGTGTAAGTTTAGTTATGACCCCTCTCCATTTAAGTCGCATCTGTGCCCTGTGCCAGAGTAGCACGGTGTGTTTGGTTGGGCCGATCAGTTTCGCCGTGAGTCCTTGATTGTACAATGGGGCCAGCAAGCTGTGTGTGCCTAATTGTGTTCTATCCGCTAAATATGCTGGGTCATTATGCGGGGCGTGGATCCACTGGTTAATGACTTTGAGCTGCGACGCCCAGTAATACAGCTGCATATTTGGCAAAGCTATTCCCCCGTCCTACCACCCACGGTTAAGTTTGGTATGCGCTATTCTAGGCGGGCGTTCTCCCCATAATAGGTCTGTCATCAACGCTGTCACTTTCCGAAAGTAGGAAGGCGGTGTCAGGACTGGGGCATTCTCCAATACATATAGTAGGCGTGGCAACGCCATCATTTAAATAATGCCGCTCGTCCCAGCAGCGTAAGAGGTATAGTCTTCCAGTGTCTCACGTCCGCTCTAAGGCGAGTGAGTAGCGGCAGTAAGTTCTGATCATAGAATACAGCCGCATCACGAGCGACGTGTATACCTAAATACTTAAATGAGGTGTCGGCTATCATCAGCGGGCAGTTATCAGGGAGATTTGGTGCAGGACCTTTCAGTACATAAATGACTGATTTTGTCCAGTTGATTGTGTATCCGGAGTTTAGACCATGTGCGTCACATAGTGCTAGCAGCTTCGGAATGCGTGTCTCAGGGTCGGATAGATAGATGAGCATGTCGTCAGCATATAGGGAAACTCTATCCTCCCAGGCGTCTCCCCATTGCAGTCCTTTTAATAACGGGGTAGTCCTAATGACAGTAGCCAGTGGCTCCAAGACCAGCGCAAATAGTAGGGGGGAGAGTGGGCACCCTTGTCGTGTCCCCCTAGCCAAAGGGATTTCTCGGGAGATGTGACCATTGGTTGCTACATGTGCCACAGGATCCGTGTATAGCAGTGTGATCCAGGAAATGAATTTGGGGCCAAAGCCCATACGGGTTAGTACTGCGAACAGATACTGCCATTCCACCATGTCAAACGCCATTCTGGCATCCAATGATAGTATGGCCGCCGGTTCCGTCAATAGGGGGGCTCGTGCCAGTGCTCCGTGCACACGGCGGAGATTCAATGCCGTGCTTCTATGTGGCATGAAGCCTGACTGGTCCGGGTTAATTAGGTGGGTCAGGTGTGGAGTCAGTCTGTTTGCTAACAATTTCACCAAAATTTTTGCTTCGGCATTAAGAAGTGAAATCGTGCGGTATGACGCGCAATCTATGGGTGGTTTACCTGGTTTCTGGATGGCCACTATGGTTGCCATCCGCTGATCCAGGGGCAAAGTCCCCTTCTCCCGACACTCCGTGTACATGGCCAACAGAGGTGAGCTCAGGGTGTCTGCCATGGTCTGGAACCATTCAATCGGGATCCCGTTGGGGCCCAGCGCTTTACCTGTGTGCAGCGCATTAATCGCCGTCTGTATTTCGTCCACTGTCAGATCTGCCTCCAGTTCATCCACCGCCTCCGGTGATAGAGTCGTGATCTGTGCATCCTGAAGCGCCGATATTGCCGCTTCTGCTGTGACTTCTGCCCTTGGGGTGTAAACGTCTTGGAAGTGATAAGCTAAGATTTATACAATCTAAGAGGGACGCGAATGTGATATTCCCTCTGAGTCCATCAGTTGTAATATGTGTCTGCAGCCCTCTCTTTTTTTATCTAGCCATGCCAATAGTTTATTGGCCTTGTCCCCTATATCATAGACCCTTTGCGCTGTCGACTCTATGTTTTCTACTGTCCGTCGCTTGAGAAGGTCGTCATGTAACTGTTGGCAAAGGTGGAGTGAGTGGAGTTTATCCTCTGATGGGTGTGCCATATGGTCTGCGTTTGCTTTTTCTAGTGTCAGTTCCAAATCTAACAGTTCCTATTTTTGCGTACGTTTGTCCCCGCTATTGTCGTAATCGCCTGCCCTATTAGCACTGTTGTGCACGCTTCCCATAAGGTCGCTGGGGATGACACCGAGTCAGTATTCTCCGCAAAGTAGTACCTGGTTACTTTTTTCAGGTCTTTACGGATGTGAGGTACCTTAAGATACCCTGGGTAAATTGGGTAAATTCTTTTACGGGCGATTTCAGAGCATGATAGGTTCAGCGTCAGGGGGGAGTGATCCGAGATACCTCGGGGTCTTATCTTTGCATCATTTATCGTGAGTCGGCCGTCCCCCAATGTAAGGAAATAGTCAATACGGGACAGACAGTTGTGGGTAGCTGAGTAGTAAGAGTATTGCTGGTCTTCGGGGTGTAGGCGCCGCCATATATCTACCAGTCCCTGTGCCTCTATGAACTCGCTGAATCGGGACGGGCCAGGTGTCTGCGCCCGAACCGGGAACCTATCTCGTGTGTTATTGGCCACTGCATTAAAGTTTCCTCCCACTACTAGATCCCCTTCCGGGAGCTCTAACAAGAATCTTCCTAGGTCTGGAAGTGCAGTCGCATGCAGTGCAGGTGGGATATATACCGATACTACATTGAGGGACCTCCCTTCCCATTGCCCACACGCCGCTGCAAAGCGGCCGTGACTATCAGTTTTGGTAGTCTGCGGTATGAATCGGGATGTTCTCTTCATTAAAATGCCGGTTCCCCGGGACCCTGAAGTGAAGTCTGAGTGTGTTATCATGCGGTATCCTCGTCTATTCAGAGCCTTACTGGCTGTATTCACTAGATGTGTTTCCTGAAGGAGGATCAGATCGTGATTCATTCTTCTAATACTCTGGAGCACCAACCCACTCTTTACCTTGTCCCCTAATCCCCTGACATTCCACGATACCAATTGCAACGGCGGCACCGGCCCCGTGTCAGGACTGCCTTCTACTATGTCAGACCGTACCATTTTTGCCATTGTGTGTTTGTAAGGATGGACCTGGTTCCCTTAGGGTGTGATGTCAGTGTTCCTGGTCTATACCCACCCCCATGGACGCCTTCATGCGCCTGCAATGGCGGGCCTGCTGTTACCGGGCATACATCGGCTCGCCCGACGCGTATTCTCCAGCTTACTGTGACCATTGTGGTTCTTCGTGCAATCCTTAGAGTCAAACATTTCAAACAATTAAACATTGCTACCCCCCCTATCCCATGAGTTCCCCCCTCCCTGCTCCCCTGCTACTCGGACTTTGAACTGCCCGCCACCCCAATTTAGCAGAGTGCCTGACCCCACCCAAATAGAAACACAGTGTTACTTGCTCGTTGGGGGTGAAGAGTACTCCGGAGTCAGCGACCCCTCATTCCCTCCATGGAGGTCCTTAGCCCAGTGTCCATGGCAGCCCACGCGGCAGTCCCACTATCAGTAAATGTCTCGTATCTGCTGGAATGTTAATCCTCCACCTCCAGATCTCCACTAAAATTGTCTCTCATTGGCGAGCTTCTTTCTTCTGCCGGCCTTTCCGCCCGGTTGTCCTCACTGTTCCTTTACGCTGGTCCCTCTTATTTCGTCCTGCACGGCGGGATTGAGAGGTTGGTCGCCAGCCGTCCAACCAGTCCCGGGCTATGTCTGGATTATCGAAAAACCATGTCCTGTTTTCCGCCACTACCCGCAGTTTAGCCGGGAATAACATGGAGTATTGGATCTCCCTCCTTCTTAGTTCCTTTTTGATTTCCAGAAATGTCTTTCGTTTTCGGGCCACCTCCGCCGTGTAGTCCGGGAAAAAGGCCAGTGTAGAGTTATGGATCTTCATGGGGGGGATACTCGCTCCGCTTGCAGGATGGCATCCCTATCCCGGAAATTGAGCATTCTCGCCAGGATAGGCCTTGGAGGCGCTCCTGGTTTTGGCTGGCCACCCGGTACTCTGTGCGCCCTTTCGACCGAGAAGAATGTCGACAGTCCCTTAGGTTGGAGTTGTGACTTAATGACTTCTTCCACAAAAAGATCAGTTGCCCTAGTACCTTCTGATTCAGGAACTCCAAGAATTCTTATATTGTTCCGTCTAGAGCGCCCTTCCTGGTCGTCCAGCTTTTCCTTTAGCAGTTTATTCTCTGCCGCTTTCTCCATCGCCGTCTGAAGCTCCGATACATCCTCCACCAATGATTTTGTGACTAGTTCCAGCAAACCCACCTTTTCGGCCATTTTGTGGAGATCTGCTCTAATGAGAGTGATTTCAGTGGAGATGGAGCCCACCGTGGTCTGGACCTGCGATAGCGCTCGCATTACGTCATCCAGTGTCGCTTTTTTTGTCCCCGCGCCGTCTACCGTTCTCGTGGAGTTTTGCCTTCCTTCCGTTGGAGGGGACGCAGTTTTATCGCAGGTGTATCTTTCGATACGTGTTTGCGTCGCGCCGCCTTTGGAGCCTTTCCCCGCCATAATGTCTACCAACGTTTCGCTGGTTGCCAGGACAATTGGCCTGCAGGAGGGACTGAGCGAGGGAGTGGTCACGGCCTCGGCCCAGCCGTTGTCTCAGCTCAACCCCTGTAGTGCTATGAGTAGTCCGCCAGTTTAAGTTGGGTCAGGTTATACATCCGACTTATTCTGGACCTCTATGGAGCCGTAGCCTCAGTGCTTATGTCCAGCGCGGTGATCTATCTCCTCTGGTCACACACCTATCCCACTCCCCGCAACGCAGGGTCGCAGCTGCTTCAGCGATGGCAATCTTCAGTATTGTGTGGAGTTGGACTGCGCTCCCGAACTGTTACAAGCGGCGCCCCGCCTCTGTTTGGCCAGTTGTACCCCTTGGCGTCTTTACGGCCCGATTGAAGTGTCAATGCTGTGTGGCCCAGTGTGGCACCAAGGTTCCAGAGTCATGGGGCCAACCAACGACTGGTCCGGTCACTCTTTCAGGTCCCTCAGCACCCGTGCTGTGCCCCACTGCTCCCTTGGTCCGCGCTAGCTTTGCGGCATCTAGGTGACCCCCAGTTCGATTTTCAACCAGCTCCGGCATGGGGGGGGGAGGAAAACCTGCCGGGCCGCCCGCTGCCCCCGTGAATCACCCCCTTGCTCCGCCGCGTCCCAGCAACAGCGCCTCACCTCCCTGCCAAATTCGGCTCTTATACAGCGCTTCGGCGGTGTTCACCACTGTCACACCGGCAGCGCTATGATCTCCGGATCGTTCCTCCGCCTCATCCGGGGTCAGTACTGTATTTCGGCGGGTTGCTTTTGACGCCACTTCTCAGTTCCCGACCACTTCTGGTCCGCCCCTGCCGGCCTGGTAGCACTTCCGGTCGGCACCTCCGAGCACTGGACTCCCCGGATTCTGGCCCTCGCCTAGGCCGCTCCGACACTCGGCTGTATCTCTGCCGTCCGGCGTCCAATTTGCGCCTGGGTTCCTGCCGCCAGCGCCGCCCGGTCCTAGGCCTTCAGTCCCTCCATCCGAGGTCAGATTCAGCCACGGATTATGTCACGGATTGTTGGAGAGGTCGCTTCTCTGCCGGAGCTGTTCTTCTAGGCTGCTGCCATGCTCGGCTGCTAGCCACGCCCCTTGATTTTAGAGTATTTTTAAAGGAAAAATATCTCTAAATTGTATCTCCTCCACAACCAGGTTAGGCTGGATCTTCTTTCAAATGCCCTTGCCTCTCCACATACAGTCTTTCTGTAGTACGGCCCTTCACAGCAGAGTGGTCTCCTGTCTGGAGATTGAGTCACCCAAACAGAGGCACTAAGAGGTGTAAGGGTCAGCATTTTCCTATTATTTGCCAAACTTAACTGAAAGTCTGATTAAGAAAGATAAAAGGCTTGGCCTTCTCTAAGTGGTACCCTTCTCCTAGCAGAACAGAATCTTCAGCTCCACACATCACCCCTACCATCTATCAAAGGCCAGTGCTCCAGGAGTCTGGCCTTTTTTTATGAAACAACAGCGGTCCCATGCAAGCAAATCAATACGAGACAATGAATATAGACGAGATCAGTACTATATTTAAAGCGACATGTCCAGCCGGACAGAGGTCTTCAATTTTTACTCAATTTGAAAGTTTTACATATATAAAAGGATTACCTTCAACAAATCACCAGTGTGGGGCACAAGCCTGTACCCTAACACAGTCAGATCAAATACAGAAGGTAGTAGTAGGTACAGTAGGCTTCCTGGCTTCCTACTACCTCACCGACTGACCCGGTTAGCTCCTGGTACCACGGTAATCGCTAATAGGCAACGGGGATGTATGAAATTCGCCCGATTGTGGGCAGAACTCGCCTCCACTAGGCAACCATCGTGCTTACTGCTCTTTGTAATTTCCCGGGCATACTAAACTTCCCGGCATTAGAGGCTTAAAACGATAAGGCATTAATTAATGTCCTGATGATGGTCCCCATGATTTAAGAGTGGGACCGAAACGCCGTCGACCTGTTGTGCACCTTATACAAAAACTTATGATTTATATGTTGTGTATATGTAATGGTGCCCTTGTGATTTTTCTGTACATTGAATTCTTACAGAAAACCTCTGTTTTTGCCTTAAAAGCCCTGTTGTTGTTCTTTGTCACTTCTGTATTTGATCAGACTGTGTTAGGGTACAGGCTTGTGCCCCACACTGGTGATTTGTTGAAGGTAATCCTTTTATATATGTAAAACTTTCAAATTGAGTAAAACTTGAAGACCTCTGTCCGGCTGGACATGTCGCTCTAAATATAGTACTGATCTCGTCTATATTCATTGTCTCGTATTGATTTGCTTGCATGGGACCGCTGTTGTTTCATAAAGTATGCTCCCCGAGGTCCTATGCTGACTTAATTGGGGCCCCTTGTTGTTCCTAAACATAACCAGGTGTCTGGCCGGCAGCCCCTTGCTAACAAAGTCGTCATTGAAATTTATAAAGGGAACCCCCTCACTTCAGTGTCTGGATCTACAACCAGAGGAATGTAGGCAATTCACTTCCTCTGTCTGGCAAAGCTGTCATCATTCTCCATTATGAACCATGTCAAATCAGAGACTCCCACTGTGCTTTATAATTAATACTGTGAGCCACAGTACACATACACTTCACCATTTGCATAATCTCCTTTCAATGTTTGTATTCAGCCACTACTTTAAACTTCCACCTTTGCTAAAGCAGTGGTCTTGTAGAAACCCAGCAGTGGACAGATTGTTCATGTTACTTTAGCACCTATCTCCTATGATCTCAAGATCAAAATATTCCACAACACCCCCTCATTGCAATGGTTCTCCAAAAAACTCCTAGGGGAAAAGAACACCCTGAGAACCTTTTAATTCCAATGGAGACAATCACTATAAGAATTGGATTTTTGGTTGAGGGGGTGAAACCCCTTCTCAAGCAACAACCACAGTCCACATCAGGGTGAACCACAAAAGTCACCAAATTACCTTGTGTTTAACCCTCTAGTAGCTTGCCACAAAACCAGTCAGGCTCAACTGAGAGGCAATGTTTGAAGTATTTATGCAGCACACCAACAGTAACAAAGTGAAAACACAAAACAAGGAAATCCTCACATCAATTTGGAAACATTTACATTTAAATAAATAAAATGATACCATAATGTCAGAAATCGGAACCGTAGAACCAGAGATGTTTCAGGTAAGTATTCAGCTAAAAGCACAAAGCACCACTATTGGTCTTCTGGTCATGCTGGCCCAGAGGAAAGTTACAAATTCAGGCTGACTATGATAGAGTGCAGGCTAGATTCAGAGACTCGTGCGCCTCATTGAAAAATGTACATTCCAAAAGTCTGCTGCAAAGAATCTTTCACATGAGGAGGCTGTAGATCCTGTTGGGCATACTGGACAGTCAGTGCTGGAGGTTCATGTAAGCTGTCGATGTTGTTAGTGTGAAGTGCAGATCTTGCATTGCTGTCTATCACTGGCAGTCACTGTAGCGTGAAGTGTAGGGATCATGGAGCTTCACGTTGACACTTCTTGTGGGCAGCAAAGTCTTGGCGCAAACAGACCTGTTAGTGGTCTAGAAGGCCCCAACACTTCAGGATTTCTTGTTTCTATTCAGAGAAGAGCACTCTGATGCCAAACAAGGGTGCAGCACATGGAGAGGCCCCTCTTGTGGACCAGGACTCACTGTAGAAGAGGCCAGCATTCTCAGGCAGGTCTATTTGCAATTCTAGGAAGGTCCAGCTAAAGCAGGTCAGCTGGACAGTTTCATGGAGGCCTCTGCCGCTCGTTGTGTTCCCGTTATGTTATGTTAAAAGATTTTTTTATAACACATACCTGTCCCAGCAATGGGGCTTCCCAGTGCTGACCCGGTAATAGAGGCACAACAACCTGAAGGTAGAGGATAAGGGGGAAACCTAGTTGGAAAAGAGCCATGTATTTTGCAATTTCCTGAAGTGCAGATGGTTCTGGGTTTCCCTGAGTGGAATGGGCCAGAGCTCAGAAGGAACAGCCTCCAGCTCTTGCCTTCTTGACTTGAGGAAAAATGGCCAGGTTAAGGTTGGCCGATCGAAGCAGTCTGGATGGTAGCTAATGAGAGATAAGATTTTTGAGGACGAGAGCCCCCTGTAGCTCAAAACTGGAGGTCAGCCAACTGACCCTTGGAATCCCTTAGGAAGCCTGGGATCACGGAGAAGTTCCTCTCTGATTTAGCAGCAAGGCAGACCTCAAGCAGCAGGGCAGTTCGCTGAGAAACAAGGCTGGCCCAAGGAGCAGGGCAGTCCTTTGAGTATAAAGCTGTCTTTCTGAATTCTTTAATAGGTCCAGGAGTGTACTAAAGAGTTGGTACGAGGGCCCAGCATTTATTCCTGGTGCCAGCATATGAAGTGAGAGGAAATTTTAGGCTCTCCTGTCAACTGGTTCTGGAAATTTCCTTCCTTCTCCTCTCTCCAGGCTCCAAGTGGTCTTGGGTGACAATAGGCTGGGGTCGTGTTCCTTTGTAAGTGTGCTGGAGGCAGCCCTTAAAATGTTAGTGGACCAGGGAACAGCTCCGCCCCACTAATTCTGGCAGCATGGCCCATCCTAGTTACCCTTTGTCTCACAGTCTGAGAGGAATAAACAAAGTACAACGGGCAACTATACACAATCATGTGATGCAGAACACATGCTGCAGGCAACAAATGGTTAGGACTAGAAAATACCAACTTTCTAAAAGTGCCATTATCAGAATTGCTACTTAAAATCTGACATTGCCATTAAAAAGGATTTTACATTACAATTATTTCCAGACAAAACATTATATTTTTACCTATTATCAATCAACACTTAGCACTTATTAAGTGTAATAAGGTAACCAAATGTTATCCTATGAGAGGGGGAGGCTTCACAGTAGTGTAAAAAGAACATGCGAGTTTTTCACTATGAGGGCATGTAAAACTTGAAACCACATGTGCTATCTTTAAATACAATGCAACCTGCCTTATGGGCTGCTTAGGGCCTACCATCGAGGTGACTGACGTGTATCAAAAAGGGAGGCTTAGTCCTGGTAAAAGGCTTATTTTGCCAGGTTGAACTAGCCTTTTAAAACTGCACAAAGGCTGCATTGGGAGTCCTGAGACATGTTGAAAAGAGTCACTTAATTGGGTGGCACAATAAGCTGCAGCCCACTGGTAACATTTAATTTACAGGTTTACAGGGCAAGAGGTACATCTAGTACCCTTCTAAAAGGTAATTCAAAGTAAATACATTTGACAATTGGATGTATGTACATTCTACCATGTTTATAGGACAGAGAACAAGCACTTTAGCAATGGTTAGCATTTGTAAAGTGCCAACAAAAACAAAATTCAGAAAACAGGAGAGGTGAAGGAAAAAGGTTTTGGACTGACATTGCAGAGAGGATCAAGTCCAACAATTACCTCAAAAGAATTATTTGACTTTCTTTGAATACAAACAAATAAAGAATACAAACAACAAATCTTTGAAGCAAAAGTGGAATTCTTCATAACGGAAATATGGATGGTCAAAAATAAACCCAAGAAGCTTTTTGACATTGTCCGGGAGTCCAACTTTCTACTGCCTCATGCTAGTCTCCCAACCAACATTGAAACCTGTGACAACCTCTTTAACTCCTGCATAAACAAAATAGGGGGACATGGCCAAGATGGTGACCGAGTAGGACGTGCCTGCTCATTGCTGCGTCTGATGGCCGATGGGTTTTTTCCTCTGGAACACTGAGAGACCCTGACTTGACTCGAGGCGGGCCAGACGGCAGGTCAGGCTGGACGGGCCGCATTAACCCTGCTGCTATCTTCAGCTGACACCGGGGGTCCTAGGCTTGCCTCCAGGACCTAAACCCAGCAAACCAGAGAACACCTGCCCCGAGCCTCAGAGTTAAGAACTGGTGGTGAAGCCAGCACCGGGGGCAGGAGGCGGAAGTAGAGGTACTGGAAAGCTGGCAGAGAGGTGGAGCGGGTCGGTGGCCCAAGGCTGCGTTTCCTTTCGAAAGCAGCCTGCTCTGCTCACAGCCATGGGAGGGGTGGGTTCTGTGCTCCCTTCACTGTGCGAGCACTGCTCCCCCTCCAGAATACTGAACATCATCCTAGGTAGTGAGGACTTGAGTGAGGAGAGAGAGGTGAAGAGGAGAGGGCCCGGCCCTGATATCACGGAAGATCAGATTGCCCCCTGCATCGGGGCCAGACAGCCGCAAAATAGATCTCCCGCCAGCTGGAATAACAATCAGGTGACACTCTATCCAGCTACAAACACGGTCTCCTAATTGAAGACTTGACAGAAGGACAGTACAGCACCCTTTCATCCACTCACCTGGTCACGGGCCACTGGAAACAAAGTTCTCCTCCTTCCCCCTGGCCTGCATTGCATCTACCACAGACAGCGTAATTAACGACTTCCTCCGTGCATTGTTGGGAGAGGGGTGAGTTCTGTGCCCCCTCCGCCGTAACAGTGCAAGCACCGTACTGGGCCTGCAGACACCTGAGGGGGGAGTGAGGTGGAAGGACCTTAGCTCCAATACATCCTAAGGACGACAGTTTCTACTAAGGTCCCCGGTTACACTGTGACTGGACAGCAGCAAAATTAGGCCTCTCACTAACTTTATCATTAGTTGAGCCAGGAACCCTCGCCTCCCTGTCAGCGTGGTTTCTTGACCCAAGCCTCAAAAGGAGAATAATACACCTCCCTCTTGTTTACTCACCTGACCGGGTGACCCTCAGGACTTCATCCTCCTCTCTCCCCCAGGCCCATGATGGGGCAAGTACAGACCCCACGTAGACCAGCAACCCCCCAGGCTTTTCTCCCAGCCAATATGGGTGGGGGCCTCAAGGGGGGTGAGCGGAGCCCACCCAGTGTTGGACTCACAACCTCTAAAATGGGATCAAAGATCTCCTCAAGACATCTGGCACCAGAATCGCAAGATCCCACAGATCAGGCAGAGGCTGAAGCTCCTATCACTCGCTCCTTCATCGAAATGCTCATTGCCTCCCTCAGAGAAGATCTGAAAAACATGATGAAGGAGCTAGCACAAAAGATACGAGAGGTGTGAAAAGATGTAGAAGCGATGGAGGAAAGAGTCAATGCACTAAAAACGCAAGGTTCTGGTCGAGACAAAGAGCTCGAACGACTCCAACAAGAGGTGATCCGTCTCAGAGACCAACGCCTAGACCACCTAGCGCACGCCAAAGATTTGGAGAATTGCTCAAGGCGCAACAAGACCGCATCTGTGGTATCCCACATGGAGTGGAGGGTCAGAATTTCGCATCATTCGTGAGTGGTCTTTTTAGATCTATGTTGGAGACCCCTTGGCCCTACAAATTAAGCTTGACCGCACGCACAGAGTGCAACTGAAGGGGCCATTTCCGGCGCCCCCCGCTGACATCCTTACTTGCGTCTATGATTTTCAACTAAAAGAGCATAACCTCCCAAAAGCAAAAGATAACTACCCAGTTCTTTACCAGAGGCATCAACCCACCCTGTTTCAAGTTCTTGCTGCCTCTACCCTACAAAACAGGAGAGCATTCCGGCCGATAACAACCCATCTTCGAAACATTACAAATCTGTACTCCTGAGGACACCCGTTCCAACTAATCTTCTGCCTAAATGGGAAAATTCACCAAATATGCTCACTTCAATAAGGCCGTCAACTGCTGAACATCACTGATGACTCGCTCAATGGCTCGTCACTGGCTGCTAGCTTGGGCAGAACGTGAGAATCTCACACATGGAAGACGGTGGGACATACCTCAACTGGCTACGCCCGACCCAGAGAAAATAGCTAAAGAACGTCAAGCAGTCATAGAACTGGCGAACTGGGGGGGAAGAGCTTTATTTTCAGAGCCATTTCGGCCTGGAATGAGCTTCCGCTCTCTCTAAGGTCCGCCATGGAATTTCTACCGTTTAGAAAGGGCCTGAAAACCTGGTTGTTTCCAGTTTAGCTATAGGTCCGGTGCAGATTTTGGAGGTCCCCCAGGCAATAGTGCACAGCGCCAGGACAACTTCGGGTAGCAGCGCGCTTTATACGCTGACAGAAAGAAACATAACATAGACTACCTGGGAGATGACTCAGCCGGCCCAGCATGATCTGACCTTCGCTTCCCCCTTGAGTCGCCAGGGCTATGCTAATATGCGATTCTCCTGGTCCTTTCTTTGCCTGTTCAAAGGGGG
Organism: Lissotriton vulgaris; assembly: GCF_964263255.1. Taxonomy (NCBI): domain Eukaryota; kingdom Metazoa; phylum Chordata; class Amphibia; order Caudata; family Salamandridae; genus Lissotriton; species Lissotriton vulgaris. The sequence goes on along the minus strand of NC_141691.1, from coordinate 1,612,456,624 downwards.
GTGGGTCCGGGTGGGATTGTGGGGCATGTTGCTCCGATTGGATACGCTCCTCCCCTGTGGGTCTTACCACCCAGGACATTGATGGTGAATCCCGTAAAATGTTGAGTGTAAATTTTGTTGAAATGCGTTTGTTGGGTCTCTTCTTTCCCCGTTTCCTAGACCCGATTTAAAGGGTCACTTTGCTGCTGAGTCATGGGCAATGGCCACCAACCACCAATGCTGAAGGGTCATGATGACTCCCTCCCCATCAATAATGCACTCGCTAGCTTTTTTCAATAACTGTTGTAATGCCACAGTCGCTTAAAATAATTACTCTAAATGTCAAAGGACTCAACAATCAAATTAAATGCCAGGCTATGCTTTCTTATCTCGAACACTCAGCGGCACATATTTGCCTCCTCCAAGAAACCCCTCTCCTCCCCAGGGATACATTTAGGTTTCTCTCCAAGGCATTCCCCAAAAAGCTTTTTCCCCCATAGCCACAAAAACAGCAGGGGTAGCCATCCTAGAAAGCTGGGTTCTAAGCTGCCAGCAAATTAAAGGGAGGTTGCTGGCCTATTCCTTTACTTTGGGCTTAACCAAACTTACTATAGGATCAGTCTACGTCCCCAACGAAGGACAGGAGGGATTTATACAGTGGGTGGTGAGTAAGTTTAGCGGATCCTCAGACAAGGGGCTTTTATTGGGAGGAGACCTAAATCTAGCTTTCGACAACGTCCATAACAGGTCGTCCCAAAGGCAGGGACAGTCAGGAGCTCTCTCCAAAGAGGTACACCAGATCTTACAGGGGGCGGGCCTGAAGAACTTCTGTAGAGCCACTCATCCCACAGACAGGAATACACCTTCTACTCCACTACCACAGAATCAATTACTTCCTGGGCACGCAGAGTATACAATCCCACACTCAACAAATAGAGATACTTCCTCGTTCCCTGTCAGACCACTCAGCGATATTGCTTGCCCTCTCCCTACTGGTTAGCCGCCCTTCGCCACGATCCTGGCGCCTCAGGGAAATGTTACTACATTGTCCTGAGGTGATTCAACAGATATCAAAAACACTGCTGGACTACCTAGAGATAAATGACATCCCGGAGACTCAGGCGACCACTGTTTGGGACGCCCTAAAGGCGCTTATCAGGAGGGAGTTTATCGCTATTGCAACTTTGGATAACAGGACCCGTAGAGACAAAACAGGTGCAAGAATTTTTTATTTTTTCAAAAACCTTTATTATGCCTAAAACATGGTACAATTAAGCATTCAGTTGTATAGCATGACATCTTTACATAGCATGGGGTGATAACTACAGCAGAATATAGGCAGACAGTGAGCATAGCAAATGTTTGGCTGGTGAGAGGAGGAGTAACTGACTTGTGTGTTTTGTGTGCAGTTGGCTAATCAAGAGTTATGGGATTGACTCTGTCAGGGCCAACATTTGTAGTCTGGGTGTTGGGGGTAGATGACTGGTCAGGAGGGTTGTATGACACTACAACGCGGGCTATTACCACGCATGCCATTACCTCGCTGTTTTTACAACGCAAGTCGTTACAATGACTTGCGCTGTAAGCGCTGGATAGTGGAATAGTTTAATTTTCTATTCCAACTCCAGCCCACGATACAGTAGGGAAGGTGTTGGAATAGAAAATTAAACTAATCCCTATCCAACAGCGCCCTCCAGCGCAAGTCATTGTAACGACTTGCGTTGTAATACCAGCGTAGCAATGGCAGCGCGTGGTAATGCCCGCGTTGTAAAGGCTGTTCACCGGTCAGGAGGCTCCCCAGAATTAGCCATCCAGTGGAGATAGGAGATCAAGAGGCCCCATATGTCAAGTGGTCTGTTGGTCACGGGCATCAAGTCCCAGTATTCACTTAGGTGCATCTGGTAGTGTGCCGCGTCCGTAAGCCAATGCTTGGGTTGAGGCACTGGTCTGCAACCACAGTGTATCGCCACTCGCCGCTTGGCCAGAACTAGCAACATCGCGGTCAGTCTGTGGTTGGCATCAGTTACGTCCTTTATGTGGCCCCGAAGGCAGAGGAGTGGGTCCAGTTGATGGGTTCTGTAATAATGTGGCTAATGATTGTGCACACTTCATGCTAATATTCTGTTACTCTGGGACATGAGCAAGCCAAATGCATGAAAATCACATCTGTTGCTATCAGTCAAACCCATCTTGAGAAGTGCAGTTGAGGAGTGGTAGAGCCGGTGCAAAAAATGTGAAATTAATGAGTTGCAGCCGGTAATTGGGAGAAAGTCGTTTTGTTTGGTTGCAGCAATACTGCTACTGTGTTAGTGAGGGGCCATCAGTTAAGTTGGTCACCCATGTACTGCGGGCGCGCTCAGTGTCGTTGTGGGAAGATGCTAGTGTGTATGCATGTAGTCTTGTGACAAGTTTACATGGGGATATAGCTGAGTGTATGTGTTCCAGAGCGGTGTTTGGCTGTGGAGCAAGTGGGAATGTGGTGTTTGCATTTTTGTAGGTTGATCTAATTTGGTAGTAAAGTAATTTTTAAAGTGGTGTTGTACTCTTAGGAAGAGGGAGAAAGCTGTTGTTGGGATAGAGGTCAGCATTCATACGAATGTCCAGGTTTGGGGCACGGCATGCCGGTTGTTTGTAACAGAATGAAGGAGGGATAGTTAGCAAATTACATCGCAGGTGCGAATAGATCCCTATCTTGTGTGTGTTTGCGGATCCTATTCCACGCCCAGGGCATGCACTCCACAGTGTCTATTTTAGCCTGAGTGGCCTTGTATGGCAGAAACAATGCCGTTCGTAATGGCCACGGGAAGGCCAGGTCTGTCTCGACCGCCACGTGTGGTTGGAAGGGTGTTGGGTGCAGCCAGAAGTGCAGGAAGCTGGCTTGAGCACAGAGTCCATAGAGTTTGAAGTTTGGGGCCCCCAAGCTGCTCTGACATCATTTACGTATATCGAGGTCACCAGGCCTCGGGTTGAGAAGCAGGTGCCCCATTGGGTGTGACGCTGACGTAGCCACACTGCGAGGGGCTCCATGGCGATGGCAAAAAGCATTGGTGATAATGGGCCACCCTGCCTAGTGCCCCTGGTAATGGCGATAGGGTCGGTGACCTGTCCATTAATCCTAATGCGTGCCAACAGCAATGTGTAAAGTAGTTGAATCTTCTGGATGAAGCACTGACTGATGCCCAGATGGTTCAGAAGGTGAAGAGAAAGGGCCACTCCAATGCATCAAATGCCTTGGTGCCGTCCAACTGGGATGTCACCACGGGCAAGAAGGGGTTAATCTTGTGCATTACGGAAAAAATGGTGCACAGGTTTTGTGATGTGGCGCAACCTTGTATGAGCCCTGTCTGGTCAGAGCAAGCTATCCGGGCCATGAGGGGGAGAAGCCGATTAGCCAGCAGTTTTGCCTATATCTGGTTGTCTGTGTTAATCAGTGATAGGGGGAAATATGAGTCTTAGCTTTTGTTTTGGGTGGGTTGTGGGGTTTAATAAGGAGGGTAATCATCGCCTCGCGGATTTTGGGGGGGAAATCTGCCACAGGTGACAGATTTGTTGTACATTTCGGCCAAATAGGGAATGAGAAGGTGCACATATTTTTTATAGAATGTGTGTATCATCCCGTCGGAGCCTGGCGCTTTGTCGTCCGGGAAACCTGGGATTACCTTGCCTATTTCTTCAGTGGTAATGGCTCATCTAAGTATTCTCGATGCTCGTTGCTGAGCCACGGTAGCTTGATAGAGTCGAAGTATTGATATAGGAGTTCACGAGGTGTTGCAGCACCGACAGTGTGTAATTGGGAATAGAAAGTGGTGACCCTGGAAATGATATCGCTGGGTAATGTGGTCGTACCAGCAGTCTCATCGCGGAGCTCTGTAACGTATGAGGAGGCATGCAGTTTCCTCAATAGGTTTGCAAGGGTTTTTTCCGGGATGGTCACCTTCCCTGTATCTGTGGGCTCGAAATTCTTTGCCTAGGAATGATACTTCCCTTGCAGCTTCTGCGTGGTATTCAGATAGTTTAGTTCTGATGTCAGCAATAGTGGTAGAGTTTGGGTACTTAGCCTGTCGCTGATCAAGCAATTTAATGGCTGCCTCCAGGCGCTCAAGGGTTCCTCTCATGGATTTAAGTACCTGAGATTACCTAGCAATCCATCCCCCCCCCGAATCACGACCTTAAGGGTCTCCCAGAGGGTTGAAGGGGATTCCACCGAGCTGGTGTTGCACTCGAAAAATTTGGTGACAACTCCCCGAATTTCTTCTTGAAATGCAGCGCTGTGGACTGCATTGGGAGTTAAGCGCAATGCAAACATGCAGGGAAGGGTAAGTGGAAATCGCAAGCCCAAGCAATACCAGGGCGTGATGTGATAGGGTGCAGGCCAGGTGATCTACGGACGTGGCCCAGGACGCGATGTCGCGGGTCACCATAGATTAATACGAGACCAAGAGCCGTGCGTGTTAGACATGCCAGTGCCCTCATGTTTTTTTGGGTGGGTATGACACCAAGCATTGAGCAGTGAGTTGTCTTCTAAGATTGTGCGCAGGGTAGCAGTGGCCTGGTGGTGATGTATGCGATCACCCGAGCGATCTAGAGTCCCCATGGGTGAGATGTTGAAATCACCTCACCATATCAGTGGAAGGGGGCCGATGGCGAATATTATACTCCATTCTTAGGTGTAGAATTTGGGGTCGTCTGTGTTTGGGCCGTAGAGTGCTGCCAGAATCACCGGCTGGTTGTAAAGTGTACCTGCTAGTATCACATACCTGACCTCAGTGTCTATAAAGGTCTGTGTGGTGCACCATGAGAGGTCCTTTCTGAAGAGTATGGTGATGCCACACGCGTAGTTAAAATAGAGTGCTGAATATATTTCGCCCCAATATCTCGAGCACAATTTGCATATGTTGGCTGGGAGGAGGTGGGTTTCTTGAAGCTGCTAAGGTATGCATGTATGAGGTGCGCATTGTGATGATCGTTCCTCCCACTAATGTTCCAAGTCAGGAAGGTTGTGTCAGTCATGGTTCAGTCGAGTGTAGATAAATAACATCCTGTCTGCTGTCAGTAGTCATGTCAGGATACCCTGTGTCAAGAAGGAGATGCACCGTCCAGAGAATGCAGTGAACACCATGTTTGTAGCAATACAGAAATAACAATTTAATGAAACCCAGGAGTCAGGATGTCTTATACAAACCCCTTCAGAACCCCCCCTCCCCTCACACTCCAAACCCCCAATTAGGTTGAGTTTCATACCACCCCCACCCACGGATCCCCAACTTGGAGAGAATTGAAAAGATCGGGGAATTATCCCTTACGCGGTGCGAGAGCTCAGCCAGATACCTCCATGCCAGTAAGGCAGGGTAGCCGAACTTTGGAAGTTATAGAGGGGAGTTATGATTGAGGTACATAAGGCAGCAATAGGGATAGTTAGGGACTTGAAATGTAGTTAGGCAGAGTCTTAGCTTGAGGGCAAAGTTAAATGGGATCAGAGCTTACAACGGTCAGTCATTGTCACTGGTGCTGCCATCCTCGGACACAGCACGGCGACTTCGCAGGAGGGACTTCTGCAGTTGTTTGGTGAATGTTAGGGCAGCTTTCGGGTCTGTGAAAAATGTAGGTTTATCCCCTGAGTCGACGAGGAGCTTAGCAGAGTACATTAGTGCATATGTTATGTGCAACTGCTGAAGTAAGCGTTTGGCGGGGAGAAAGTCCCTGTGGGCCGCTTTGACGAATAAGGTGAAGTCTGGGTAGAAGGACAGTACATTACCCTGGTGCCTGACTTCACCCATTTCCCTGGCCATTGGAGGAGGGAGTCTTGGTCTCAATAATTTAACAGACGGGCAATAATGGGTCTTGCAGGGGCTCCAGGAGGGGACCAAGGCATTTGTACAACCGTTCAATGATGAAGTGTTCAAACAGGACTGTGTTGAAGATCTCGTGTAGAAGGGATTCAAGATAGTCCTCCACTTTCCAGGTTGCTGTAGATTCTGGAACCTCAGTAACATGTACGTTGTTCCTTTGGTAGCACGATTCAAAATATTCATTCTTGGCGCGCATAATTTCGAGGACCTTGGCCATCTGGAGGAGTCGCTGCTGATTTTCAGCGCCAACATCGTCGGCCTCAGAGACCCTGGTCTCGAGTTGAGTGATACAGGCATCATGAGAATCGACCTGCTGCTTGACCTGATCAAGGCATGACTTTAGGTGATCAATCTTGGAGTTGATTGACTTTTAGCTGGATTTGACATTGAGCAGTATTGCACGAAGACTGTCGTCTTCCTCCTCGGGATGGTCTGTCTGAGTGGATTGTTCGCTGGCATCAGGGGGCAACTCACCACCTCTACCAGTCCCCTGACCAGGAAATGTGAGCTTTGGTTGCTTGGCGTCGGCTTTACCCATCGTAGGTGTGCTGGCGGACAGGGTATATGAGCGAAGTGAGGCCAGTCAGAGGTTGGTGGAGTATTGAGGTGCTGGGGGAGGTCATGCACTTAGTACTTGGAGTGGTCCCCACCTGATTATCCTGGGGCGCAGCGAGCGTGGGCTGCTCAAATGGTGGTGTTCATCTTGCTTGCGCCAATGGCCTGGGGTGCAAAGAGGATAGCAGATTGGCAATTGCAGTGAAGGGCCACCTGAGGATGCTGCCAGAAGCACTTTGCATGTCTATTTGGGTCCTGGCAGACACGTGGATGCCTGCGTTGGTTCAGGCTGGGATGCAATCCAAAGAGCCAAGCAGAGGAGAGTGCCAGCACCCCAGGCTCAAACAGGAAAGGCATCACAAGAAGAGGAGGTCTCAAGGAGAATAGAGCTTCTGAGTTAATCCAGGCAGTTCGCAGGGGGGCGTGTGGTGGGGAATGAACACAAAATCACCGGTTCCAGAGCTGGGGCCACCGGCCTCTGATTGATCATGAGCGGGCATGGTAGCATGGTAGCAGACCAGCCATGCGGCCTAGCAGTGTAGAAGAGCCAGGCCCAGATGCAGAGCTCGAGGACAGAGCCTCTGCGGGCCGGGGCACCGTGACCACCGTGACCCGTGTCTGGTACAAGCAGGGAGACTGGGCCTGGGTGGGTGAATTCAAAAGACTGCAGCAGTCCCCACACGTTGCAGCCTTACTTGTATATGTAGGTGCTTCCAGCTCCTCATCGCAGCCTCCACTGTGGATGTGTAGCTCAGGGATGGAGGTCGCCCTTCACGGGTGAAAGGAGCCCATGGGGCAGGGCTCTCAGTTAGGCCACGCTGCCAGGAAACCAAGTCACCTGCTCTACCTGGCAGCAGTAGTGTTTGCGGTGCGGGCAGCAGGTGATACCTGGGACTTCAACAAGCTGGATACAGTATGGTTTGGTGTCTGATCCACGCAGATCGGTGCAGTTCAGACCTCTCCCAGAGCAAGGTCTTGCAGTCCTCATGAGGGGCCAAGGCAGCACTACGGGCCCTCTGGAGCCCTCGCAGGCGGTGTTTAGGAGTAAGGGGCTGCTGGTTGGTTAGCTGCGGCCCTCTCTGGAGATGGATGGTGTTGTATCTAACTGACTCGGCCGGCAGAGCTCGCTTAGTGCACAGGCATCTTTCTGCTGGTGAGACCACGCCCCCACAGGTGCAAGAATTAGGGGGCATTTACCAGAGGACAGGCACCTCCGTGTCTGCCAACAAATAGAAGCTGCGTGAGCCCAACTCAACGCTTTAGCCATAGTATGCAGCACTATGTCTCTGCCATACCTTCTACGTAGGTGAAATAGATATGGTAGGTTATTAGCTAAACGACTGAGCGTACAAAGACAAACAGCAGGGATCGCCTTGCTCCTTACCTCAATTGGAGAGGAAAAGGTCATGGACCAGCAGATTGCTGAAACATTCAGGTAATACTTCGCGGGGCTCTATGGGGCCCAAGATCTCCAATTAAATGGCCCGCTCAGTACTTGCGAGTTGTCACTATTGCCAATATAACACCAAATCAAGCGGAGACTCTAGAATCCCCTATTGGATAGCGGAAGTCACAACTGCTATCTCAAATCAGAAGCTGCTCAAATCCCCAGGTCAAAATGGATGTAATGCCATTTTTTATAAGAATTTTTGCCCTTTTGCCCCTCATAACCCCTGTCCTTGCTAGAGTGTAAAATGCCACAGTGGTCTCCTCCCCACTCCCAACAGCAATGCTAGAAGACTCAGTGATTCGAATACCCAAACCTGGAAATGAGAAGTCCCAGTGTGCCTCCTACAGGCCAATTTGCCTTCTAAACGTGTACCTCAAACTATTCACTGTACTCCTACCCTCAACCCCCTCTTCACTACAGGAAACTCCATCACCTTCAGCCACACCACCGAACTCCCATGGACCGACCATCGTTGCGTCCACTTCACCTTCAGAACACCCACCATCCACAGACACCAGCACCTGCTTCCACAAAGAAACTGGACCAAAATCACTGATGACCAGCTCACCTCCTCACTCAACAACTCCACCCCAACCATCGCGGAAAACGACGACCCCAACACCGCAGCCTGAATCCTGCATAGATGGATCTCGGACAGCACCAACACCATAGCCCCCCTCAAGAAAAACAACAATACCCCTGCCAAGAAAGCCAGATGGTTTACCACCGAACTTCGAGAGTCCAGGCGCACATGCCGCCGCCTCGAAAAGACCTGGAGAAACACCAAATCCACAGAAGCCCACAACAACTTCAGAGCCGCCACCAACGCCCACCATCAACTCATCAGAGAAACTAGGAAAAAAGCGATTGAAGACAGAATCTCCACCCACGCACACAACAGCAAGGAACTCTTCAGCATCATCAAGGAGTTCGCCCAACCCACCAGCGAGTCTACCGACATCCCTCCCTCACAAGACCTCTGCGACAAACTCAGCATCTTTTTCCACCACAATATCAAGAGCATCTACGACAACTTCGACGAAGACAACCAACACACTGAACCCTCGCCAACCACCCCCGACACCCGGAAACCAGCGATTGATGACTGGATAGCCCTCACCACCGAAGACACACTGAAGACAATGAAGTCAATCCACTCAGGGGCCCCCACGGACCCCTGCCCCACCACATCTTCAACAGAGCCGCCAACACCATCGCACCCATGCTCTGCCACCATCAACCGCTCCCTGGCGACCGCCTCGTTCCCCGACGACTGGAAACACGCTGAGGTCAACCCCCTCCTGAAGAAACCCTCAGCGGACCCCACCGACCTCAAAAACTACAGACCCATCTCCCTGCTCCCGTTCCCGGCGAAAGTCATTGAGAAAGCCATCAACAGCCAACTCGCCACATTCATTGAAGAACACAACATCCTCGACTCCTCCCAATCCGGCTTCAGAAAAAACCACAGTACGGAAACCGCCCTCCTCGCCGCAGCAGACGACATCCGCACCTTACTGGACAAAGGAGAAACAGTAGCCCTCATCCTCCTCGACCTATCAGCGGCGTTCGACACAGTCTCCCACCGCACCCTAATACGCAGACTCTACGATGCAGGAATCCAGGACAAGGCCCTCGACTGGATCTGCTCCTTCCTCTCCGGCAGGACGCAGCGGGTCAGACTCCCCCCTTTCCTCTTGGACCCCACACCTACCACCTGCGGAGTCCCCCAGGGATCCTCCCTCAGCCCGAAGCTCTTCAACGTCTACATGGCTCCACTTGCCCCCATCGTCAGAACCTACGGACTCAACATCATGTCATATGCAGACGACACCCAGCTCATCCTCTCCCTATCCAACGAGCCCAACACCGCCAGACGCAACTTTCGAGAAGGCATGGAAGCCGTCGCCAAATGGATAAAAAACAGCTGCCTACAACTAAACACCAACAAAACAGAAGTACTCATCATGGGCCCAAACCCCGACGCCTGGAGCGACACCTGGTGGCCCACCGCCCTCGGAAACCCGCCAACCCCCACAGACCACGCACGCAACCTGGGAATCATCCTGGACTCCGAGCTCAAAATGGACCGCCAGATCAACTCTGTCTCATCTTCCTGCTTCCACACCCTCCGCCTCCTTCGTAAGACCTTCAAATGGATCCCCCTCGAACACCGAAAGACAGTCACTCACGCCCTGGTCACCAGCACTCTACGCCGGAATAAACAAAAACCTCATCTGCAAGCTACAGAACATCCAGAACGCCACCGCAAGACTGGTCCTCAACCTGCCAAAACACTGCCACATCTCCCAGCACCTGCGCACACTCCACTGGCTCCCCGTCGAGGCGAGAATCACCTTTAAGATGCTCACCCACGCACACAAGGCCCTCCACGGCACCGGACTAGCATACCTGAACAGCCGAGTCAAATTCCACGCACCCCAAAGGACCCTACGATCAGCCCAGCTTTCCTACGCCGTGGTCCCTTGCACCAGAAAGACCAGATCGGGAGGCCGCTCCTTCTCCTTCCTCGCGGCCTAAGCATGGAACGCCCTTCCACTCCATCTCAGACAGACAACATCGCTCCCCATCTTCGCAAGAAACCTAAAAAGCCTGGCTCTTCGACAGACCCCCTCCTTGATGGAATGGAACCTGCACCCCCCCTCCCCCCCCACCCCTAGCACCTTGAGACCCTCACGGGTGAGTAGTCGCGCTTTAACAAACTCCTGATTGATTGATTGATAGCCTCACGGCTCTCCACCCTCCTCCCCGGCCTAATACATCCGGACCAAATGGGGTTTGTTCCCAATTGCCAATGCACTGACAATACTAAGAGACTACTCCACATTATTAATAAAGCACAGCACTTTTACACTGAACACATGCTCCTCTCCATCAATGCTGAGAAAGCATTTGATAGAGTACGTTGGCCTTTACTGAGTGAGGCCCTGTGACATTGTGGGCTTCCCGAAAGATTTATAAACTGGGTCCTCAGCAGCTACACTAGCCCAAGAGCATTGGTGGGCATAAATGGATACGCATCTACTCCCTTTCCAATCCAAATATGCACTTGGTAGGGATGCCCCCTTTCTCGCCTACTCTTTGCTCTATATATGTAGAGCCAATGGCCCAAAGGACATGCCATTATCCCCGAATCACCGGCATATGCTTTGGGGGGATGACCACCCCCTCAATTTATATGCAGACGACATGATAGCAACACTAGAAAATCCCCAAACATCCTCCTCGTCTTTTTAGCTGAACTGGAGCAATTCTCCCTAGTGGAGGCTTTAAAATCAATATTCTTCAATCGCTGGCTCTCTACTTATCTTTAAAAGATGCAATGCTGACAGAATTACAACACACCTACCCTATCCAATGGGCACCCTCTGCAATACCATACCTTGGAATACAGCTCACAGCATCCATACAGCATACCATAACACTAAATTACTCCACACTACTCACCCAACTAAAAGCAGACCTAGCCCACTAGAGACCCTACACTCTGTCCAGGCAAGGCACATAGCAGCAGTCAAGATGACTATACTTCCAAAAACATTATTTGTCTTCCAGACCCTGCCACTAATACCCCCACCTGGCACTTTACGCCCCCTGCTGAGGGAGATGGAGAGGTTCATATGGGCCGACAAGTGACCCGAATACACCGAGATCTGTGTTACAGGTCCCCAAAAGAGGGTTGCCTTGGAGTCCCAACCTTATAGGAGTACTACTAGGTGGTTCATATCAAGTCATTTGTGAAATGGTCACATGTAGAGTCAGAAAAGCACCTGCTCTTTATGGATATGGCAGTGGCGGGACACTCGCTGTGGAAAAGCCCCTTCCTTCCCAAAACGACGCAACCTCAGAAACTTTATCTCTCACCTGTTACACGTGATCCTTTAGTAGCGTGGGACAGGGCCTCGGAGAAGAGGGCATTGACAAGGTTCCTTTCCCTGCTAACACCAATAGTTAGCAACTTAGACTTCACCCCAGGCCTGAGTGAAAGGACCTTTGCCCAGGATATTCAGGAAGGCTGTAGGTCCATAGAGAACTTCTTTGATGAAATCGGCCACTTGACCTTCGAGGACTTCCAACTACAGCAGGAACTCCCAGAGACTGAACGGTTCCGGTATCACCAAATCAGACACTGGATGATGCACCCCAAGGTTCACCCGCAGGCACAGTGCCATCTAACCACATTTGTAAAATGACTACTATCTAAATCCATAGACACCCATCTCATATCTGAATTATACAGTCTCCTCCAACTAGCCCCAGTGGATGCTAAATCCCCGGGACAGAGAAGATAGGAATTGGATCTTGGCCGTACACTTACACAGTGGGAATGGGAGTATATATATTATAGGGCTCAACGCACAGCACGCAATGTAGCGAGTATAGAAACTTCTGCAAAAATAGCCACCTATTGGTACCTTACTTCACCCAGACTACACAGGAAAGACCCTGCAAGAGAGCCTCGGTATGGCGGAATTGCGTATCTCCTGGCACACTCACACACATACTATGGAAATGTTCCAAATTTGCAAGCTATTGGGCACAAGTGCTGGATGATGTTGATAATTACCTAGGTACACAACTACCCCGATTTCCGGCCTATTCCTAGGATTGCCCAACGCTTTAACAGTCCCTCCTAAATCCCGCAGAGGATGCCAGATAGGCTTGGCACCGGGAGCGGCCCTGCAGAATATTCTGGAGACATGGGAATTCGCCCACCTCCCCACACACTTAGGGTGGCTACACCGCATATGGTATATTCTAGGCACGAAGCACATCTTTCTTTTCTTAAATAATCAAGGAACCTCATTTCCCGAGATCTGGAAACCGTTCTTGACAATGCTCTCCTCTGAATTCCGAGAAGGTACATGCCAAAAGTACCTACACCTCCTAAGACCTACAGATCCCCTGTTAACATCACCTTAGGAGAGGAGGTTGGACAGCAATGACTCACTCAATGAACAATGAATGGATGGAGGGGGTGGTAGGAAGGGAGGTCCAACTGGGGGAGGAGGGAATTTGAGGTTGTTTAATTTTTGATAATGTTATATGCCCCCTACTTCAGTAGGGTTATAGACCTGTAATGCTTTCCTATGTTTTCTTACGTCCTGAAAATCAATAAAGAAATGCAAACCATGAACAAAATAGACAAAATTGAGCTATTCATCCCAAAATCTACGCATATTATTTTGTCTAAATACACTACCCTACAAATTCACAGAAGAATTGTCCTACTTTGAATTATAAACTGAGTCTACACTAGAAAACACTATCTCAGCAACCAAGCCCTCTTCTCACTTTGCGGAGCCCACCCAGCCAAAATGATCAAAAGCATTGCTCCGTACTTCATCCCCTGCTTCACCCAAATAGTAAATTCCTCCCTAAGCCAAGGTATGGTACCTGGTTGCCTAAAAGCAGGCCAAGTTACCCCTCCTCTAAAGAAACGTGGTGCTGATCCCGCCGACCTCAACACACTATGCCTTATCTCCAACCTTCATTTCCTAGCCAAACTGCTTGCAAGGTGCCTGGCTCACCTGCTCAATAAAAACATAAAGAAAAATAACCTCCTTAATGACCCCCACTCTAACTTCAGATCTGGCTGCTGTACTGAGACTCTTACAATACTTGATGATGTGTTCGGCATTATGGACTGGGGAGACTGCTGTCTTCTCATTCTCTTGGACCTTTCTTCATCTTTCGACACAGCCAATCACTCAATCCTCCTAAGAATCCTCAAAGATCAAATGGAACTCAAAGAAACTCTGTTGAACTGCTTCAAATCCAAATTTCTCCCAACAGGTCAAGCTCTTGTACTCCCTATCCAACACCATGACTCTGTGCCAAGGAGTATCCCAAGGATCAATTCTGTTTCCAACAGTATTCAATCTCTACATGGAACTCATTAGTGGCCTCATAGAAAACTGACAAATTTCTTCTCATTTCAATGCTTCTGACATCCAGCTAAACCTAAAATTCTCTTCTCCGGAGGATCCCATCAAGGGTGCTCTCGAATACAATATCAGTGATGTTGCTCAACCACCTTAAACTCAACACCCAGAAAACAGAGTTTCTTCTACTTTATCCACCACACTGCAACTCACCTGCAAAGGCCATGGTAGCCTCTTCAAACATACTTTGCTCTAATCCACTGCTTCCAAAAAAGGCTACCAGGCACATGCATCAAGCTAGCATTTTGCAAGTCCTTGATTGCGATTATTAAGGAATCACAATTAAGGACTCGCAATAACCTATGCATGTAGGAATCGCTATAGAAAATAGAGATTCCTACACATTCCTAATTTGCGAGTCACAAATTGCGATTCGCAAATAAGGAATCGCTTCCCATTCATTCCTATTGGCCTGCAGGCCGATAGGAATGAATCGGAAATTGCATGCGCAATTTGCGAGAACCAATTGGTACTCGCAAATTGTGCATGCAATATCAAGGGTGTAAGGGTGTCAAAATGACACCCTGTTGCACCCCTGAAATTGATCTGTGCAAAAATGTTGCACACACACATGTCCCAACGACATGTGTGTGTTTAAGCTACAACTTTGAAAAATGCACTTTAGTTCCTTTTTTCAATGTTTTTGCAAATTACCATGATGTTCAACTTCATGGTACTTTGCGACCCCTAGTAGCTGATCCGCTACTTCAAAGTTGTTCTTGCATTGCATTTAAGGAATTGCAAAATGCGATTCCTTAAATGCAATCGTAATTTGAGAACTCGCAATTAATTGTGAATCCTCAAATTGCGAGGGCATTGACCCTTGATGCATCGCAAAATCTAATTTACACGAGCACCAGTTGCATTACACAAGGACACATCATTTTTGGTAGGCACTAGATCTATTCCATCTATTATCCTCACTAACATCTACATGAAATCAAACCCCCCCACCCCCCAATGATCACAACTAACTTAGAAACAAGGGAATGCATCAGATGGTTTTCTTGAGTGCACAAGACAAATCCCGGCAACCACAGTACCCAAGAGCAGTAAACTAATCATACTGGGTCCTGGAGAAGTATGCTGCGTGGTGTAAAGTCATCATTAAGAGTAGCAAGCTCTATATACATGCAATTACAATTACAATGAATGCAATTACATTTGTAATGTTGTAATGAATATACAGGCACATTTCCATTCTAGCCAGATGCCCAGTTCACAGAAGTTAAACCTCAACAGAAAGCACATACAAACATGAACATAGCAGGGTCCCAGTTGAAGTTCCAGTTCTGTAACCATCAAAATAACACTAAATCCTTGTGTTAAACCAGGGCAAAGCTGTATGTGTTGTTTCTAAACTTCTAGAAGGAAACATTATCTAAACAGGGTAGTGGTGTACAAGCATCAATGGATGGCAGTGGCAACATTGGGACAGTGGAAGCATAATGGACCAGGGAGGGAAGGGTCAAGGGCAGTTGGAGTAAACTAACCATGGAGAGAAAGTAGAAAGAGAGCATGGGCACAATGACAGATATATTGCTATTCTTGTAACAATTATTGTTTTTTTCTGATTAGATTATTATTGTTTTTGAGTTATTATTGATTGCATAAATTTATTTGTTTATTGTCTGTGTAATTTTATCTGATTTTATAAATTGAGAATTTGTACTATTACTGAAATTTATCATAGTTTGTATTTTTAATTGATGAATTATTAAAATATGATACTTCCCTCTATGCATGCCGTGATCTGTCATAAGTATATGTGATACCCTCCGCCGATATATGTGTGTATCTAAAATGATTGCCTAGGAATTGTTTTCCACATTTGTTTATTCCCTGTCCTAGGAATCGCACGATCAAAGTTCAGGGGGCCTTTGTTTTATTTCCTTATACATTGACCAATGACTCCATTTTGTATAAATGACTCAATTTTCTGTGCTCTCACACAGTTGCAAAGTAGGGATGGGATGTTTTCTCTCCTCACCATGCACAGTAAGCTGGAACATGTGTGCGAGGTTTGCTTGGTACCTTTCAGTGCAGAGATTGCTGTTGCAAGAGAAATGTGCAGAATGTAAAGCTCTGTCTCGGAGTCAAAATACAGGAGCCTGGAAAGCTTCTGTCTTGACCCTGACTCAGACCAGTATGGTTAGTTTGGTTTTCCCAACAGGGGAAAGGGGTGAGGTTTCTAGAAACTTCTCCTCAGATTGAGTAAAAGGTATTAAAGGTGGAGGATACTGGCACTGAATCAAAAGCTCGCCCATTGGAGTTGAAGCACTGCCACTGGAAAATCTTCGGTAGTTCTCGACAGAGACTTCTAGATGATCTTCAAGGGCTTCTCAGTTACTTCACAGAATGATGACTGAAACTCACTCACTGGGGTGTTCTCTTTATCCAATTATGTATATACTTCCTGAGTTTCTTTGGTTCATGTACATATTTTTTGTTTCCTTGTTTTGTGTATATATGATTTGCTTTTGACTCCTTTTGGTTGATATTTGGGAATCAGCATTGGTCAATATATTTTGCCTTCCTTTTAAAAGTGGTGAATTAATAAATACACATTTTTCACTTTAAATGCACCTGGATCTGTTTCCTCCCCTCATCTTGAGAGTGCTGAGTACTTTTTGCACTTGTGTTTTTTAAAAGTGCAGAAGTATATTTTGCCTTCTCTGGGAGTGCTGTTTAGTTGTGTCCTATTGTTTCAAATCAGAAGCACTACAACAGAAAACAGAGTTTAGGCAGGACGAGGCAGAAAACTGTCCACGGAGGACCTGCTATGGTGGACAGGCCACCCGTGGGGAGTGTTCCGGGCCAACCCCTTGCACGCCTGTGTGAAGACAATGCACAATGGGGGTGTTGGCTGAATATGATAGAAAAAACAGACATTCACTGGGAAAAAAAACATGGTGAAAGAGACGTTATAGTTACGTGTGGTATTATAATCTTTTCTTACTTTAAAAAAACAAAACAAAATTAATTGAAAAATTCAAAGGTTAAAATGAAGTTATACTTAGGTATGGTAATAACAGCCTGATTCATGAAAACTGGAATCTGCGATTCTCAAATAGCGATTAACTGCGAATCGCAATTGAGAAATCGCAGAACGGTATTCATGATGTTTAGCGAGAAAAATAAGCGATTCGCACGCGGCCGCAAAAACCGTTCGCAATTTTCGGCAACATCCGTGTCGGATTTGCGATATCGCAAATAGCGATATCGCTAATTGCGAGATCTCAAAAAGCGAGATCGCAAAATCGCGAGATCGGGAAAACGGGAAGTCGCATTTCGAGCACAGTGATGACATCACAACCAGGAAGCAGGCAGTTCCCACCCCCATTCACCACAGTGAGGCAGACCTCGAGGCAGCAACAGAGACAGCTCCTGCAAGGACACCTTGGACTACCACTTCCAACTCCACTGCAGCAATGGCTGAGGAGGCAGTACCTGGGCCCAGCAACACCACCGGGCGCAAGATAAAACTTAAGTTCTCCAAACAGGAGTTGGAGCACCTAATCGAAGGGGTGGTGGAGAACCACTCCAAACTGTTCCGGAGAGAGTCGAGGAGGGTGCCCGAGCAGGAGAAGCGCAGGATCTGGGTCGGGATAGCGGCCGCAGTGAACTCTGTGGGTGTGGCCGACAGGTCACTTGATGAACTAAAGAAAAGGTGGTATGACCTCTGAGGTTGTGCCAAGGAGAAGGTCGCCGAGTGGCTGGGAGAGTCCCTGGCCACTGGAGGGGGAGGACCTACAGTCCCTCCAAACACCCCCATGGAGGATCGCGTTGAAGACACGCTGGAGGCTGAGGCGTGCATTGGAGTCACCCGATTGGACTCATCCCGCCCCACCCAAGAGAGCCAAGGTAAGTGGCATGCGACTGCGACCCTGTCCCCTATGAATGGCCATGACCCTATAGCCTCCCATAATGTTCCAAAGACATGCCATCGGTGCACATCAGGTAATGCCCTAAAGCATTGTGGGACATGTAGTGTGGCCTCAATGTACAAGTACCCCAATGCAGCCAGACGGGTTCAAAAGTACGCAATGCCATAGCCAGTCAGGGAATGTCACCCAGCATGCATGTAGCAACTGCACGTGTGACAGATACATGCAACTAATGAACGTCCACTTCCCCTCACAGGTGGCGCAGACAGCAGCGACAGTGAGAGGCTGCTCATAGATGAGCAAGCACAGGATGACGAGGAGGTGCCGTTACCAACACAGCCTCCAGCGTCTGCCGCAGCACCAACCCCTGCAGCCCGGCCCACTACAACTGTGCCTCCAGCGTCTGCCGCAGCACCAACCCCTGCAGCCCGGCCCACTACAACTGTGCCTCCAGCATCTGCCGCAGCACCAACCCCTGCAGCCCGGCCCACTACAACTGTGCCTCCAGCGTCTGCCGCACCATCTATGCCTAGCTCGACTCCACGAGCAGCTGGCGCATCCACATCAGGTCCCGGGACAGCGGTGACACAGCGGCCACCCACTGTGGCCAGCCAGCAGAGCAGGCGTGGCAGGGCTCGCCTGCAGACCAATGCTCCCAGCGCCAGGAGGGGGAATGAATAGCGCCTGTCGAGCATGAGTATCGAACGTCGAATGCTACGGATTCACCAGCTGCAGGCACGCCGGCAAGGGGCCATACAGTTGCAGCTGTATAACATTGGCCGCAATGTGGCAGGTGTGGGGGACCGGATGGACCGCAAGACGGCAGCCATGGCAGGTGTGGGGGAGGGGATGGCCCGCATGACTGCAGCCATGGAGGCCAACACAGCTGCTATGATTTCACAGCGCAACACGGCCCGCCGCCGCCACTGTCAGCTACTGACGCGGCTGATGGCTTACACTCGGTCAAACTATGTGATTGGCAATGCCACGTCGCAGCTATCGCGCCGGTCCCTGGCGCAGCAGCAGCAGCTCATTCAATGCTGCGAGAATGTGGCCAGGGTACTAGAGCACCTCACCACTGCCGTGATGGCACTTCATCCCGCTCTACCTGCCACTGTCGGGGGGGACGATGCCAGCGAGGGCACCTCAAGTGTGAGCAGCCACTCTGCCTCACACGTAGGGGCGTTGAGATGCAGCACCAGGCCCACTGCAGGGTCATGTGCGGTGGCTGAGGAGGAGCCGGAGAGGCGCTTGGGTACTTCGCGCCGGAGGCTCACCTGACTGAAATGTACTTGTACAGGCACAGGCTGAACATAAGCCTGCCCTGTGTATTGGACGCAGCAGTATGGGGCAATAATGTTTGCAATGGAAGGATGGCAACTTGAACCATTATTGTGATTCAAACAATAATATTTAATTTAGCATCACACATTGGCGTTGTGTCATTATTAAATTTTGCATGCAATTGTGATTTGTTGGGTGAGGGGAGAGGGTGCACTAGAAACTGTTCATTGTGATGTGGTTGCGGCGTCTGTGGCCTTCAGCTGGGTTCTCCCCGCGTGCATGGCGCGCATGTGCAGGTGGCCGGTCGTCCCCTTCCGATTCACTGCCAGAGATGTCGACAGGTATCCGGCGCTTGGTAGCAATGTTGTGTATTTTCGCAGAATCCGTGATTTCTCGCTATTTCCGATTCGCAAATGGTCTACTGCCGAGATTCTGCTAATCTTTTAGCGATTTCGCAATTCTGTGTTTGCGAATTCGCAATTTTCGTGGTGAATTCCGATTATGGGAATTGCGCCCGCGATAGCATTTTCGCAGCTATTGCGAGCGCAATTTAGCTTCATGAATCAGGCTGATAGATCTTAGTTTTAGTTAAAAACTCTAGAAATGCACTGAGAAAAACAAAGGCTAAAGTAATGTTATAGAATTTCTATGCATGGTGGAGGCGCAAGTTATAGTTAGCACACTGAACTATAACTGACAAGTTTCAATGTGTTTTTGTTTCTAAATGTTAGTTTTAACTCATTTCGACACATAACTATAACATTACTTTAACCTTTAATTATTTTCAGAAAATTTCTATAATTTATTTGTTTTTTAGCATGAGCTAAGATATTATTGCCATACATAACTATAACATCACCTTTACCTTTGTTTTTTCAGTTTTTTCAGTTTGCATAACCATAACATTACTTTAACCTTTGTTTTTTTCAGTGCATATATATTAGACCTGGGCAAAATGTTAGTTATGCCAGGGTGAACAGAGTCATTTCTGTTAAATACACATTACTCTTTTGATGCAAAATTACAAAAAAAAATGCAATTACGCTTGTTTGCATGATTACGAGTCATTTTGCAGGAGCACAGGAGCAACACATTTAGTGAGCAGCTGCCGGCTGCAGCTGTTCATGTTCAGTTGCATTTAGCGCTATTTCTTTAGCCTGAATGCCTCCTCGTGTCCATCTTGGGTGCAAGAGTGAATTTTACACTGAGAAAATAGTGCTAAATGCTAGATTACACTCCCCGTGTAATTCCACGTAATCTTGAGAAATTATGTTATAGCAAATTATGTGAGTTACGCCTCTAATACACACACAAACTACTAGGGATTCCTCATGTGAGGGATACAATTCAGTGCTTTCGGCTAATAATGAAGATCACATGCAGGAGTATTCAGCTTTCAACAGCAGACTGCAGTGTACTTTTTAGACAACAAAGGATAGGCCTGTTGTTATTTTATACTAACACCTGCCAAGGAAAGTTCTTTTAAGTCTCATTGTAGAAGTAAGCCCCTGAAGCTTTTTTCAGTGACAGGGATATTTACCTATAGTTGGCATTGGCTGACAAGCTGTGCGCTTACCCATTGAGACGGACATTGAATATTGTTAGCTTTACGAACTGACTCGATCTTCCTGCTGGAATATAATAAAGATAAACACTTAGGGATTACTTTACCTTTTCATGTCTTAAAATTATATTCCATTTGAAAAATTAATGTACAGCGCCTGTGGGAAAATCATATTTCACCTGCTCCTGGTTGAGACATTTGAAAAAAATAGGAACAATCCTTTTCACTTCAACCTCCTATATGGAATTTGCAATCTAGTGGGTACATTTCATTAGTATTTGGGTACCTGGTCAACCAATAGAAACCGTCATTTTACATGTACAAATAAGGTGGTTTTGTAATTCCAGCACGGTCTTGTCTAACTTGCTATTTTAGCATGAATACATTAGTCACAGACAGCTCAAATGTACGCCTCCTGGGCGTCAGGCTATCCCGGCACAAGTCCCATTATGGTTTAGGAATGATATGCATTTTACACTCGTACACTCTGCTTTTCGATTTTGTGATTAGAAATAAAGGAACCTGCGTAGAAAATGTTAGGATTTGGGCCATTATCAAGAGCCGGAAACATGTTATGGCAGAACTCTTTCTGAGCAAAAGACCATTTCCTAATTAAGTCAGATAAACCACAGAGCGCTAAGGAAAAAGCTTCCGCTCTCTAGGGTGAACAGAAAAGGCGTGTTTGGCCTAATGTTGAGACAAAATGTAATTACAGCACGTATTACTCGACTCGACTAAAGCACCTTGTACTTCAGATGCAGCCGCCTCAAAATGCACAATAAATGTAGTCATTTTTGCATTCTTGGTCAATCCTACTTCAATGTATGTTTATTGAATCAAGATTTTTAGTTAATATTGTAACACCTTGATGATGCTAACGGTGAAACTAGTTGTTTTTCCTAAAAAAATAACAAATGCCATTCGACGGCTTATGTCGTCACAAAAAAAATGGAGGTGCAAACGCCTAAGGTACCTTGCACTTGGAAAGTCTAAGTACTAAAGTGCATTTTAACCTCAAACGCCGTGCGTAACCTTATGTTTGCACTCAGCCCACGCGGGCACTGGAAGGGCGTAGGAGTGAGGGAACACTGACACGCAGCGGCAGCAGCTGGTCACTGCACGGGTGCCGTGAAACTATATAAGACAGCGGCCAGAAGCGCAACTACCATCTCTAGTGTTTGCCGGAACACAAGCAGACAGCTGCGGAGATAGAGCATCCGCTCCCAAGACAGCAGACACGGTGAGTGTTCGCCTTCACTTCAGCCAGCACCGTACATCGTTGTCAGCCATCTCAAAGCCGGCTTGTAAGAATATGTGCTATGGTGATGGATGGATGGATGGATGGGTGGGTGGGTGGGTGGATAGATGGATGGGTGAATGGATAGATGGATGGATGGATGGATGGGTGGGTGGATGGATGGCTGATGGATGGATTGGTGGATGGATAAATGGCTCGATGGATGGATGGGTGGGTGGATGGGTGAATGGGTCGATGGATTGGGTGGATTGATGAAAGGCAGGAATATAGCTGGGTAGATGGATAGATATGTTGTATAAATTAGAATTAAAATGCAAGAATAAGGTACATTGTTTAATTAATAAGTTTGCATTTGCAGTGAAAAGGGTAGCTCACATTGAAACATGCTGCCTGCTACTTAAGTAAGTCAAGCGCAATTGTAAACGTATATACAATAGAGAATTTAAAATGAGTTTTGGGACTTTAGCACAATGAGGTAATATTGTAAAAGGAGCACATTCACTATGTGAAAGGAATTATTAGGAAAAGCAAACATCCGGTCGTGCAAAAATAACTCCTTATTCGGTGTATATATTTCTTTTTTATAGACATCACGGTCATTTACACGTGTCTGTCTTTTTACATCAGTTAAAGCCACCGGCCATTTAGCACATTGTCTAATTTGTTCATAAGTCTGCTACTTTCGAGTCTGTTTATTGATTGATCGTTAGAGGTTTGTAGAGTAATAACACTAGTAATTGCCTGTTCTTAAAGCGCCATTTGCAGGACTTTTTACGCCTTTCCTTCCTGAATAGTGCATTACGTGTATTAAATATTAAAATTATGAATATATAACGAAAGCTATCAATCCTCTCCCTTTAAAAACCCTTCCTGCTGCAATATAACGAAGATGAACGATTATAGATTACTTTAACGTTTAATGTCTTAAAACTATATTTTATTTAAAATAATAATACAAAGTAGGGAATACTTTGTGCCTTTAAAAGATTCGTGTTAAACGCATCATCCCAGCGCCCTGAAGCAGTGAATAGCTTGCAAACACTGCGCCTTCAGGCTTATCACACAACGTAGCAGGCGGGGGAAGCGGACACATATTCAGCCGGACCTGCCCCCTTCGGGTGTCAGCAGCCCTTTGCAGAACCGTTGCTGGGCGGATCTCACTATACCTTGAATGCCTTGTGTGCTGAGACAATTGTGACGGCGAGCTCTGAGACTGTGGTGTTCGCGGTTCTAAGCGCACGTCTTGTGCTAGTTAGTACCGATGGTGTCAAACAGGGAGGAGAGCTTGTTGGGTGTCCTCAGCAGTTGTTTGCATAACACTACTCGTGATTTATGAGTGTACACATGGTTTTGGTGTGCAGTGTTTTGCTCTGGTGGAACACGGCTTATTAGCCGCTCAAAATGAAGTGCCAGTGCTTTTTTCGTCTTGTTATACATCACATGGTAGTAGGGTTTCTCCACAGCACCCTCATTTCTGTCTTGAATCTGTGTTCAGAGCAAAACCCCGAAAAAGTAATGACATGAAATCATTGAGGATGTTCTTTATTATCCAAGATTTGGACTTTATAACAGGCGGTGCGAGTGTATGCGCATGCTTCGAAGCAGGGGTCCAGTGTCTACCAGTGCTATACCTGTTGCATCTCATGTCATGACAAATATGGGCAGTATAGTGCATGCATCAAATTGTGTAATACCGAGCAGCATGTACAGCATTAGCATAAATTTCAACATGAGTAAACTATGTGCATATGGTTTGCAGTTGGCAATTGCAAGCCTCCTGCTGGTCGCAATTGTTCACGAAATCTCAGAACTCATAAGCAGCATGATTTTCTGGCCGTGGATCTTTAACATGCCATAATTGTCATCTTCCTGCACCTTGGTAGACTCAAGAGTTGAAGCCCTCCAAACGGCTTTGAAAATAAGCAAAACATCTTTGGAGACCCTCTTACCCACCCCCTTCTTTACATTCAGCTTTTCACTCAGTTTAGCACTCCTGTAAACTTTTCTTTTCTCTATACAGCATCCTTCTGTGCTGACAAGATTATTTAGTCTTTTAAATGAAGGATTTCACATTGTATATTCCCTTGCTAATCCAGAGTGATTGTCTCACAACTTTAAATCATCTCAGACTGTCTGATACTCTCTTTCTATTTTCTTCCATGATAATATTTCCATTTCCATTTTTCAAACTTTTCCTTCATCACTGACTCATGGTCTTTCCTCTGGAACTTCCCCTAATGCTGTCTGCTTCCTCCTAATTCTGTCATACCTCAATTTTCCCCTTAATTTCTAGGGAGCCCATGATTTTCTTCTTAACAGTAAATCTGACTTGGCTCTCGACCCCTGCCCTGCGCACATCTCAATGCTTCCTGTGTTGTCAATTCTATTTTCAACCATTTCTGTAATCTCTCTCTCTCCCAAGGTATAGTCATCTGTTCTTGGAAACAAGTTCTAGTTATTCCACTGCTGAAGAAACCTGTGGCCGATCCTGTAGAAATTTGCAATCTTCCTCCTTTCTCTTCTAGTTAAATTACTGGAGTAAGAAGTTACTCAGCAAACTATTGCCTTTCTCGAAGTTCAGTACGTCCTAGACCCCTACAGGCTGGCTTTTGCCCATTCAGGTGTATACTGTGCTCTTCTTTCTATCCTAAATGATCTTAGGATGCTGCTAGACCAGGGAGGCTTTACAGTTCTTATTTCCCTTGATCTATCGGCAGCCTTCAACACTAACGGCCAGATTCATCAAGCTTAATTGCGCTCGCAAAGGGCCAGATTCTGAGAATCTGGCCCTTTGCGAGTGCAATTTTTGCATTTGGGATTCATCATCCCAAATGCAAAATTCACTATTAAAGAATTCGCACATTTGCGAGGAATTGCATTTAAGGAATCTCTATTTGAGATTCCTTAAATGCAATTCATGAACCATTTTAAAATTGCGAAATCGCAATTTAGGACAGCTATTTACCGCGAGGTCAAACCTCGTGGTAAATAGCGAAAACTTAGAAAAATGCATTTAAATGCATTTTTCTAACTTGCATGTTACACACACACATGTGCGCCACACCAATGTAGATTACATTTCAGGGGTGCTACAGGGTGTCCTTTGGACACCCCTGGCACCCTTGAAATCGCTTCCTTATTTGCGATTAGCTAATTGCTAATCGCATATAAGGAATAACTCCCCATTCATTCCTATGGGCCTTTAGGCCCATAGGAATGAATGGGGAGTTATTCCTTATTCCTTATTCCTTATTTGCGATTAGCAATTAGGCCCATAGGAATGAATGGGGAGTTATTCCTTATTTGCGATTAGCAATTAGCTAATAGCAAATAAGGAATCAGTGGGAATCGCAAATTCAATTGCGATTCCTACATTAATCCGTTTTGCGAGTCCTTAATAGCGAATCCTTAAAATTCGCTATTAAGGACTCGCAATTCCTTACCTTGATGAATCTGGCCGTAAGTCCCCTCTGTTCTGGAGTGGTTGCATTCTGTCGGCATCCACAATACTGCTCTTAAATGGATCATAGATTGTCTTCATAACTGTTCACAATCAGTTTGCACTCTCCCTTTTTTAACTTATTTGCACAACATTTCAGCCACTGGCCAACATGGCTCTTACCTTAGCCCAACCCTCTTAAGGGTATATGTTGTTCCTCTGCCACAACTTATAGACTCATTTGGGTTTTCCTTTATCGCTTATGCTGATGACACCCAACTTATTTCCCCCCTAGATGATGATTCTTATTCTGCCTACCTCCTTCAGTTTCACATATGGATAATTGATTGGTTGACCATTAATCATCTAAAAAATTATTCATCTCATCATATCAAAATTATTCACTGTCACTCTTCAAACTGAGTTACTCTCGCATCTGTAACAGGTTTAAGGAATGTGGGTGTCTGCTACTACAAGTCCCCCTTTTTTTCACTCACATAAACAAATTCTGTTCTTCCAGCTTTTTTCATCTTCATCTGTTGAGGACACTTCTTCCTTTTCTTACTTTATCATCTTGTCAACTGGTAATCCAGTCCGTCATTCTTGACAGACTGGACTAGTGCAACTCCCTATATCTTCGCTTACCTCTCTTTTTTATTCACTCTCTCACTCACATCCAAAGTGGCTGCCAGACACATATTCAACCTTCCTTTATCCTTTCCCATTTCTCCAGCTCTTCCCACATTTCATGGGATCCCTGTTTCTGCCCATATCCATTGTGGTTGGTGCACAGTGCCTTCACAAAACGGGGACTCTCTTATTACAAAACAAAGTATCACTACCATCATTCCGGCATCCTTCACGGTTCTTCTTCCCATCTTTTCACCATTCCCAAGATCTATCACTCCAGGATAGGAGGTCTATCATTTTCCCACCATGAGCCCAAAATCCGGAACTCTCTTCCTCTCTCATTGTGGAGGATGTTTAATCATTTTGCCTTTTTTAGATCCCTTATAACCCATCTCTTCACATCATTCGGTTGTATGGCATTACAACGCATGCTTTTACTACGCATGCCTTTACATCGCAAGTTTTATAACGCATGCTGTTACAACGCATAGTGTTGAGGGGTGCTGGATAGTGAAGTTTAATTTACTATTCCAACTCCAGTCCCTGTGGATAGTAAGGAAGGTGTTGGATAGTAAATTAAATCTATTCCCTATCCTAGAGCGCCCCCCAGCGCAATGCGTTGTAATGACATGCGTTGTAAAACTTGTGATGTAAAGGCATGCGTCGTAGAAGTTGCATTGAAAAGGATGTTCCCCCATCATTCTGATTCCTTGCTTTTTTCACTACGATTTGTTGGTCTCCTTGCACAAGGATACCCTGCTGGGTGAAAGTGTGCTCTATAAGTATTAACATCACCATCATCATTGTCACATGAGGAATTACTACATGTGGCATTACAGCATGTTAAATTACCACAAGCATAATTTCCTCATTACTTAGAGTAGGCAGATGCAATACAAATGTGTGAATATTTCGTACCAGATCATGTCTGCACTTATTACAGCCATGCAAATGAGGGAATCAGTGGAGGGTTTCCCTTTTTCACGTATTCAACTCTGCATCTAACTCTTAATTCCAACCATGGCAACTGATTGTATCAACTACCAGTTCTGTGTGCTGAAGTTTAAAGGAACATAACAAACGGTAAGGCACAGAAACGAGGGGTTCCTTGTAGGAACTTTGTGATCAACAGGTTCTTAAAGGTAAAGGAAGGATTGCACCAGCACTCAAACAGAACACACCATGCTACCTGTTATAATAGGACTGTGAATTACACTTACATAAAATAGATACATTTAGAAATCACATTTACCCTCAATTCCTTAAAGAAATAATGTTGCTTACTGACTGCCTGGGGATATTTCCACATGACGAATTACAAGTGGAAATGGGAATATTCAGTCCGGAGGGTTTTTCGGGCATTGGACTATGTAGGACTGAAGTAGAGAAACAAGAGCAACATTTATTGGTTAAAGGCGAATGTCAACTGCAACAGACACACAGGAATAACAAGTTTACGATGTAACTAGGAAACGTGAATTTGCTCCATGGAAGTTCACTAAATGTTCAAAAGTCTTTATGTCATCCACCTCATTCAGTAGAAAACGGACCCATTTGACTAAATGGAATTGCCTCCATCATGAAACCCCCACAAAAGACAATGATCAATACAAAAGGCATAGAAAGTATACATGGAATGCATACAAGTACAAAACATGCAGAAACTGCATTCAAACATTTACTTGACAGGAATTCTGAATAGTACGTCCTGTTAAAGTTATGTTATGTTAAAATGTTTCTAAAGTGCTCGAATACCCATGACTATCTTGGCGCTGGTGGTGAATAGCAGTATAGATGAGAGCAGAGGGAGACTAGAGGTTAAAAATCCAGGTTTTTGTTACTGTCCTAAAACTCAGTAATGGGGTAGCTCCTTTAAGATTTATAGGCAGACTGTTCCAAAGAGACGGAGCTTCAGAGGAAAAGCAACTGCCTCCCCATTTGAGTCTCTTAATTAAAACTGGGACGGGAGACCATCAGGGAGTTTATAGTTTGTAAGTTTCTGTTGGGTATGTACCAGGAAAGGGACTGCTTGAGGTAACTAGGACCTAGATCACATGCAAGGCCTTCCAGGTAAGGCATAGCTCCTTGAATTTAATGCTTTTACCCACTGAAAGCCAGCAAAGTCCCTTAATGGAGGCTAAAACCGGATGGAACTTGGGAAGATCAAGAATAAGCCTGGCAGCCACATTCTGCACCCTTTGGAGTTTTTTCACGTATTGTTTTTGGAGCTCAACAAAAAGTCTATTACAGTAGTCCAACTTCGTTAGTATTAA
The DNA here is from genome assembly GCF_964263255.1 of Lissotriton vulgaris. Taxonomy (NCBI): domain Eukaryota; kingdom Metazoa; phylum Chordata; class Amphibia; order Caudata; family Salamandridae; genus Lissotriton; species Lissotriton vulgaris. The sequence continues at coordinate 1,612,428,490 of NC_141691.1, read as the reverse complement.
TAAGGAGATGACTGTTTTTCTGGAGGCGGGAGGAACGAAAGGAAGAATCTTCCTGATGATTCTCAAAGTGAGGAAATTGGAAGAGAAAACTGAACTGATATGCTTATTTAAGTTCAGTTTGTCATCTATGGTTATACCTATATTTTTTGCTTTTGGACTGAGATCGGGAGAGTCCCTAACTATGCTGGCCAGTATGCTGGGCTCCAGAACTGAGGTTTATTACCAAAGAGCATCACCTCAGTTTTCTCCGAATTTAGTTTGAGGCAGTGCATACCCATCCAATCACTAACAGCTCTCATACAGTTGTGAAACTGAGAGATAAGGATTTCCATATTGTTAGAGGCCGACACCACATTTTGAGTATCGTCTGTGTAAGATGTGTGGGAGAACCCAAAAGATCTAATCATAGAGGTCAATTCTGCAACATAAACTTTGAAAAGCAGTGAGCTTATGGGAAGATCCCGGGGAGAACCCACACGGAAGAGAGAAGGAGTTGAATGATAATTTCTCCAACATAACGGAATGACTTCCATCTGTTAGGAATCATTGAAGTAGGGCAAGGGCTTTATTAGCAATGCCTAGTTTTTTTAGGTGGCCACCGAGAGTAACATTATCAACTGTATCGAAAGCCAACGACAGGTCAAGAAGATTAAGGGCTGCAGAGCCTCCTTTATCCAAGATAGTTCTTAGTTTATCTGTGGTTTTTATTAAGACATTCTCTGTACTATGTTTTGCCCTAAGGCCCAACTGGGAGGGATCTAGCAGATGATTTTACTGAATGAACTGTGTCAGTTGTGTGTTAATAAGTTTTTTCACAATTTTAGCTGGGAATGGTAACCTAGAGTTAGGACGGTAGTTGGCTGGATCATCAAGATCTGGGTTAGGTTTCTTAACCCCTTCGCCGCGGGGCTAATTCACCCGCAGCGCGGGGAGAGGGGGGCCGAGTGTGCGGTGCCGCCGTACTCATGACTAGCTCAGCTCATCATGAGGCAAAGTGGAGCTGGGCTCATGACGAGCTGAGCTCGTCATGACTCTGCCCACACAATGGAATGCCCCGCACAGAAGGGGAATTATCCCCGCGTGGGCATTCCACGGCCGTTATGACGAGCTGAGCTCGTCATGAGTAGAGATCAACTGTGCCTCATGACGAGCTGAGCTCGTCATAAGCCTCGAAGAGGTTAAGGAGTGGCAAGATAGAAGCCTTTTTCCACCGATCAGGAAAGGTGCCGGTGCTAAACATCCCATTGAAGATGTTACCTAGGAATCAGGCAATTGGAACCAGAATCTGTTACAGTTTGGAACGGGGGCAGGAGTCATAAGGTGACCTTGACTTTGTGGACCTCAGTAAATTAAGAACATCTGCAGTAGTGATATATGAAAATCGGCTAAGGTTGGATGGAAGACTTAAATTGGTAGAAGTTTGAGCTGTTTTGTATTAACATTATATAGGGTAAAGTACTTGCAATAAACAATGAAAAAAGGATTTGCAAAATGCATGAGTTGCCTCTGGCAGCATGGAGAGAAACAATTTTGTGTGAAACATAGTAATGATGGCAAGAAAGCAGTTAGTATTGAATTGTAGTAGATAAATATTGCTGGAGCTTTTTATTCCAGGATAGAACTCTGTACCAGTACATGTGAGCTACTGTTTGGTCAAGATGTTTTATTTGTGATTCAACTAAAGTGAATGGGTTTGCAGATTGGTTTATTTTGTGGTCTAGCTTCCAGCTGTGCACATATAACTCAAATATTCGTACTGTGACATGCCTGCATTGGGGGGAAATTGCACTGAGGAATCACCTGCAAATCTAGCATTTCCTTCGGAAAACAGCACATATTCCATCACCACTGAACTGTTCAACAGTTCGAGAGTCTTTAAACATTGTCATCTGCATGATGTATGGTTTATGGCTCGGACTCTAGTCATAAAACCGCTGAGTCAAGGTTCATCAAAGATGACATTTCTTTCATATCCCTTGGAGAGCAAGGAGTGACCAGTTTCTTCGCTCCTCAGAGTAATGGAATGATAAATAGATCGTATATGTAAGTATCAGGAATGAGTCCCTACAATTGGAATACTTGAGACTTTTGCAGTCCTACTAGTTGTGCAGGTCTGACCACCCCTTGACAGACGAAGAAGGACTGTGTGCATGGTTGCCTTAGATTTTCTCCTCCATACTACTAGCACCAGATTACAGAATAGGTGAGGAAATGATTTATCTTTAAACACAACATGATTGAGCTGCGAGAAACATAGTGAGCTCGCGAATATAGGTTTAATGTCCATGAATCCTTTTTTTCTTTTAAAAACATTTTTATTAGCATTTTCTATCAACAAATCAAACATGAAGCATGTCATTGTCGAGCAACACACCCATCCCCCCGCCCCCAATCCGCTGGCCTTGTCTCCTGTTGTAGTCTAAGAGTCACAATGTCCATTAATTCAATGTAGCATCCCATTCTGTGTCCTCCATCAAACGACCCCAACCCCTTTATTTCAGTTAGCTCTATGGAGATAAAAATTCCCCCAGCTTGCAACTCACAACCCACCATCCATCCCATGATAGCTCCTCCACTTGCCCCATACCCTGCCAAATTTCTTGGGACATCCCCTTGCCTTATATGTAGTTCTCTCAGCAGCCATATAGAGGTCCATCCCCCTCCTCCATTCATCTAGTTGAGGCTTGTCTGGCGCCCCCCATTTCCTGGCCACATCCCTCTTAGCCACCACTAGGCCAATACCAGAAAGTTCAACAGCGGTCTAGCCAGATCCACATCATTCGTCATTCCTAGCAGCACCAGTTTGGGATCTAAGGGTTTGCTGGTCCCTAACACTTCCCCCAACTCTGCCAGGACCGCCTTCCAAAAGAGTTGTATATGATGACATGCCCATATGGTATGATAGAAGTCCCCTACTTCTGTGTGACATCTCAGGCAACTAGGATCCGGTATCCTTCCTATCTTGTATAGTCGTGCCCTGTCAAAATAGGTCCTATGGAGGACATTACATTGAATCAACCGCAGTCGAGATTTAGCCGCTACCTCCCTTGGATGCATCAAGACCATCCCCCAATCCACTTCATCCATATCCCCACTTCTCGCTCCCATGTGGCACGTAGGTTCCCTAGTTTGTCTGGCCGATTATTCATTATTGTTTTATAGGTAAGGGACACTGCCTTGGTAGGAATGCTTTCTTGCAGCAGGCGGCCCTCTAGTGGAGCATATTCCAGAAGAGCCTCCGCCAGGGCTCCCTCTGCCATCCACACATGTCTTAGTTGCATGTATTTGAAGTATTGTGTGTGGTGGAGCTCGTATTCTTTGCGTAGAGCAGGGAAGTCTTGCAACACCCCGTTTTTCATCACATCTCCCAGGGTCGACATGCCAATAGCATCCCAACTCCGGAACCGCTTCAATTTACTAATCTCCTTGAGCCAGGCACACTTCCACAGTGGAGTCTGTTTGGTCAATCTATGATAACATCCAATTGCTCGTGTCGCCCTTGTCCAGATCCCTAGTGTGAGTCTCGTGGCTGGCAGCAGTCTGGCCCTGCCTTTACCCCCATACAGATAATGTAGGCAAGTATGTGCTTCCATGGTGTGTCTCTCTAGTGCGTATGTGGGGTGGGTGGCCGGGTATATGCATCCATTCATTGATGGCGACCAGATGTTCCGCCCAGTAGTAGGCCTCTCGGGCAAGGAGATACCCCCATTATATTGATGTCCTTGGAGGGTCGAGAGTGCCACTCTGGATTATTTCCCTAGCCACAGAAAGGCCCTAAGCTCTGCCTGGATATCCTTGAACACCCTACCCTTCATGGGAAAATATTCATTTTGGAAGGCATAGAGAAACCGGGGGAGCGTAATCATTTTAAACATTGCAGCTCGGCCCAGGAGCGTCAGGGGTAGTAGTCTCCATCTTGCTGCATCTTCAATAAAGTTATGCAGCACGCGTTGAATATTTCTCTCAAAGGAGAGTTCCCTATTGGTTGTGATGAACACCCCGAGGTATTTATTTCAACAAATTTTGAGAATCTATTTACAGCACTCCTAAGATTTCGTAATCCTATAATCCGGGCAAAAGTTAAGGACCCTCAGTATAACACACTCTACTTGTCATAGAGTATTCCGAAAGAAACAGATAGCAAGGTTAAATTCAACGGGGATTTCCAAAGAAAATTCAAAGTATAGTCCAATTAGTTTGTTTTCTTCAGTCTTTGTCTTTATTTTCAATTTCGTAAAACAGATATTCCCAGCAAAAAAAGGTCACCAACACGTGTTTCGTCCTACACAAGGACTTTTTCAAGGCATGAACACGGCGGAGTGAAGCATGTATTGAACATCAAGGTGAACGAAATAAACCATGGTTTGGCAATGAAGCAAAATATCAATAGTATTGATGGCAGGGTAGTTACTCAAAGTAGGGAATGAGGAATGCCTTCAAGTCTGTTCAACAGTCACGATAGTCAAATGCGACACAGCCAATCTGCTAGCTATATGTTAGTCGATAAGTAAATACACGTCATTATGTATAGGATTCATCTGGACGAACACTGGACAGTAGGACAGTGTTTTTCAAATTAGTACACTTGCAACCATGATAAGTTGTTAAGCGAAAGTTAGGCTCATCGCATTTCCTCACACAAGCAGTCCCCGTAACGAGGCATTCCTCATTCCCTACTTTGAGTAACTACCCTGCCATCAATACTATTGATATTTTGCTTCATTGCCAAACCATGGTTTATTTCGTTCACCTTGATGTTCAATACATGCTTCACTCCGCCGTGTTCATGCCTTGAAAAAGTCCTTGTGTAGGACGAAACACGTGTTGGGGACCTTTTTTTGCTGGGAATATCTGTTTTACGAAATTGAAAATAAAGACAAAGACTGAAGAAAACAAACTAATTGGACTATACTTTGAATTTTCTTTGGAAATCCCTTTGAATTTAACCTTGCTATCTGTTTCTTTCGGAATACTCTATGACAAGTAGAGTGTGTTATACTGAGGGTCCTTAACTTTTGCCCGGATTATAGGATTATGAAGTCTTAGGAGTGCTGTAAATAGATTCTCAAAATTTGTTGAAATTTATGTGACACACACCCAGTGTGTACTGACGGCACCTTTAGGTGGTAGGTGCCCTGAGTCTCTGTAGCACCCTTCTGTTTAAAACTTTTTCTCATATGAGTCAGATTACCAAATGTGTACGAACTGTATATATAACTAGATTGTCTTTCAGAGTGTTGTGAGGACGTTTACCTTTGGGAACACTACTACCTATTTTTTGTGTATACCCCGAGGTATTTAAACCCCTCAGAGGCCTTTTCCAACTGCTCCGGGAGTATGTATCTCCCTTCGCATCCCTGGGGGTCATATAAAGTGGATTTATGCCAATTGATCCGATACCCTGCGTATGACCCATACTGATCAAGTTCTAGGAATAGTGCCGGTATGGTGGTTTCCGGGTCTGCGATATACAGCAGGACATCATCGGCATATAATGAGAGTTTTTCCGTTATGACGTCTGTCGGTTGTATGCTGAAGCCCCTAATCGCCGTGTTCTGCCGAACTGCACAAGCAATTACCTCTATGGAGAGCGCGAACAGCAGTGGGGACAGGGAACAACCTTACCTGGTGCCCTGCCGTATTGGGAAGTCCCTCAAAAGTGTGCCATTAACCCGAACTCTCGCCCTAGGATCTTTGTAAAGCAGTCTTATCTTCCTTCTGAATTTTGGGCCAAAGCCAAATCTATCTAGCGCTCCTTCCAGGAATGGCCAGTGAACCGCGTCAAACGCCTTTTCGGCATCGAATGAGAGGAACCAGTGGGGGACGTCTCTGTTGCTTACTTCCATGAGCCAATTATGTGTTCTCCTCAAGTTATATCTAGTCGCCCTCTCAGGGAGATACCCCGTTTGATCAAGAAGCACGAGACCAGAGATCACCTTCCTGAGGCGAAGGGCTAGGATCGTAGCGAAGAGTTTGGCCTCCGCATTAAGGAGGGAAATGGGGCGGTAAGAGGAACAGTCATCCGGTGGCTTGCCTTCTTTATAGATTGGGATAATCATAGCCTGTCAAAGATCCAATGGAAATATCCCCTCCAACTTCACTTCCACAAACAGTCCTAATAAATGGCGGGTCAGGAGATCTGCCGTTTTCTTAAAAAATTCCGCTGGGAAGCCATTTGGTCCTGACACCTTCCCCGCCCTGAGCTTTACTATGGCCACCCTAATCTCTTCTACTGTAATGTCAGCTTCCAGATCTAGACGATCTGCATCATCTAGGGCCGGTAAATCTATATCCGCCATGTAGTGCAGGGCCTCTTCCGTTGTCCTCAACGCCCGTTCCTCATAAAAGATCTCGTAGTAACCCGCAAAGGGTGAGGCTATCTGGTCATCCGCTCTAGCCCAGTTCCCCCGTCCATCCCTCACCTTCTCCACCCACCTCGCATCCTTCTCCTTCCTGCTCAGCCATGCAAGCAGCCGTCTGGACTTATCGCCTACATCACAGAGCCGGTGTAGGGTCGCCAGAGCTTGCAGCCTTGCATCCCCCGTTAGGAGATGCTTATAATGGACTCGTATGTCCAGCAATCGCCTGAGTGTTCCTCGGTCGCTGGTGGACAAATGTTCCCGCTCAAGCGCGAGCATCTGCATTTCCAGGGCTAGCACTTCTGCTTGGGTCTTCCTTTTGCCTTCAGCGAGTTGCGCATGTGCCCTGTCTCTCATTACCACTTTCAGTGTCTCCCACAACGTCACTCCCGAGTCCACTGACCCTTCGTTTTCGGCTATACAGACCTTTAGGTCTGCCCGCAGGCCTTTCAGTACGTCTGCATTTTGGAGGTCCCATGCCGTCAATCGTAGCACCGTGGGTTGGCAATGTTTCCGACCTCCCACTCTAAGCAGCAGGGGCGAGTGGTCTGAGATACCTCGGGCCTGGTACTCCGCCACATCTGTGTGGCACAGTTCGTGTCTAGCCATGAAGACATAGTGTGCCCCGGAGAAAAAGGAGTATTCTCTACTAGTTGGATGAATACATCTCCAGGCGTCAACCAGTCCTACCGTTTCCATAGCGGTAAACAGCGGGGTCGGGGCATTAGGCCTATCCCTACCACCTGTTCTGTCCGCCCTAAGGTCCATCACGTCACTGAAGTCCCCTCCAAGGACATGGATCGTGTCGGAAGTGTTGAGGAGTATGTCTACAATCCCTATAAGTGTGGCTGCTTGGAGTTTGGGTGGTGCATAAACTGATATGAGCGTGTATTCCTTCCTCTTCCAGTGGCCTCTCACCCCAACGTAAGTCCCCTGTGGATCAATCCAGGTCTGTGTTATGTGCATGGGTGGGTACTTTCTATTCAGGATTGCCACCCCCGTGAGCCGGATGTGAAGCCTGCATGGGCCAGTACTTTATATCGGCCTCTCGCCAGGAAGGCGCAATTCGAGCCTTTCAGGTGCGTTTCCTGAAGGAGCACGACCTCTGCCCCGGACCTCTTCACGTAATTGCTTACCACCCCTCGTTTGATTTTACATCCCATGCCATTAACGTTCCAAGTGAGGACCCTTAGGTCATCTAAAGATCCTGCCGTCCCCTCACGGTTATCGGTGGCCATGTCGTGTAGTAAAAGTGCTGTGTGGCCAGTGTCCCTGAGACTGGGTTACCAGGTCTTGTGAGCGTGCGTTCGACATGACAAGCTTAAACAGGCTCCTTCCCCGCCAACCCCCCAACCCCCTCCCGATCCTACCCCTCCCCAGACCATCAACGAAATAACTGCAAACAATCCCCACACCACTCCCCCTCCCCCCCCCTCCCGCCAGCCCCTTCTCTGCTGCTAACATTGTTAGGGACTTTAGGGTAGAGAAGGTCTGTCGCCCGCCCTCAGCAAACCCTTAACACCCTATCTCTCGGACAGTAGTCCAAGAGCCGACAAGACTCCCTTCCACCTCAAGTTCAGAAAAAACAGCAAAATACATCAAACAAGCGTGAAAAGAATGTTTGTAGGGGGTGTAACAACTTGCGTGTACTCCAGCCGAGCCAAAGAGTTCTTGTCTATAGTACCACGCATTCAGGAATGGGAGTCCTGGGTAGCGTCCGGGAGGCCCCACTCTCCTGTGTTGCATCCTGTTCCATCTCTCGGATCTCAGTCAGCAGCAGATGCACGGACTGAGTGTCAGTGTCCTCTTCTTCAGAAGCATTTTTGGTCGCGTCTTCTTCTCCCTCCGACTGAGCCCTTTGTTCTAGGCAGCGATATCTGGACCCTGCCTCGCCCCCAGGGTCAGGGGAGGCCGATTGTCTCTCTATGCGGTTGTTTTGTGTCCGTTTCGGATAGGGAGTCGCCGTCATCCTCCCGCGGCCCGTGAGCCCCGCGGTCTCTGCGTCTTCGTTATCTCCCACGAGGTCGCCACATTCTGGGCCCTGTCAGGCGACTTTCACCTCTCCCTCACCTGTACCTGCCGCGGAGGCAGCCCCTCTAGCCACTGCCATACATCATCAGGGTGTGTGAAGAAATACGATTTCTCCCGATAGAGGACTTTTAGCTTCGCCGGAAAGAGCAACATGTACTGTAATTTTAAGTCCCGCAACTTCGCCTTCACTGAATCAAAGAAACGTCTTTCTTTCTGGACTTCCTGGCTGTAATCCGGGAAGATCATGATCACTGCGTTCTCAAACCGGATTTCTCCCTGTTTCCGGGCCTCCCTCAAAATAAGATCACAGTCTGCAAAGTTCAGGAAGCGGGCAATAAGTGGTCGGGGTCTGGCCCCCTCCGGGAGTTTTGCGAGTAGAGCGCTATGCGCCCTCTCTATGATGAAGCAGGTGGAGAAGGGCACCTCAGGGAACGTTTTCTGCAGCCACGCATGAAGGAAGGCTGCCGTGTTGTTCCCCTCGATTCCTTCCCTAAAACCCACAAAGCGCAGGTTGTTGCGTCGTGCCCTGTTTTTGGCATCATCCACCTTCCAGAGGAGTTGTTTATGAGACGCCCGAAGTTCAGCCATGTCTCTCTTCAGCGTGGTGGGGGCATCCTCCGCCTCTCCCAGCCGGGTCTCTGCCATGGTCAACCTCTCAGTCAGATTGCGAAAATCTTGTCGTAGGAGGGTAACTTCCGATCCCAGTTCGCCAATCTTGAACTCAAGGGCGGTCCTTGACGCCTTTATATCATCGCGCGACGCCTGGATGGTGTCCATCAGGAGCGCCGTATCTGAGCGCGGTTCCTGCGTTTCCTACCCCGCAGGACGCGGCGCCGATGCATATCAATCCAAGGTAGCTTGCCTCGGGGTCCGGGCGGTCATCTCCTTCTTCCCCATGATGGGTCCTCCTATCTCCTGCCGGGCCCAAGCCTCTCCACTGGGCGCTAGTATTGCTCCTACGCGCTGGCCTTCGTCTGCAAAGGAGCCGGTCACTGCTGTTGGGAGGGTGGCTCCCGCCAGCAACTCACCGTCCCAGCTCAGAGCCTCGACATCGGGACGCTCACCCCAAAGGGAGGGGGAATGTGTGCGATATGTCCCCCGGATCGGAGCCACCTTCTTCTGTGGTGCAAGCTTGTCGCCGGTGGCGGGATCAAGGAAGGTCCAAGGCGTGTCGAGACCGTCTCGGGGATCCGCAGCGGGTTCTCCACCATTTATCCTGCATCTGCATGTGATGAGGGTCATCAAGTCCGCGAGGACGACATGCTGGGCTCCTGGCCTCCACCGTGGGGATCACCGTCGTACCCGCCTGTCGACGTGGGCCCCCGGAGAGGCTATGGGGGTCTCGTGGGTAAGCAAAGCGCCCTCCGATGTCGCAGTGACCGAGACAGTTTGGCGGGGCTCCGCTAGGTGTGTGATCAAGGTCCCCCTGTAAGGGGTGATGCTCCGGGCGCAGGCCAACCCCAGGGACCCGCTGTAGTAGGATCCGTCGTGCTCCTCATAAGAATGCCCCTGCAGTGGGATCGCTCTGGGCCTCTCAACCCCTTGTGGCACCCGGGGGGGACTCGGCCAGCGGGGAAAGCGCCTCTGGAAAGTCTGCGTTCAGATTGCGGGGCCGGGCCTGGACACCAGCAGCCTCACCTCAAAGAGCCCCCTCTCCGATGTTCATGTGCCTGTCGCAGCGGGGCTGGCAGGTCTCCAGAACGGACACCCCTGCCGGTGGCTTGATCTCCCCCCGTCAGCCACTTCCGCGCCCAGCAGATTGCGTCCACCACTTCAGCCTCGGGAGCCCAGCATCTGAACCCACTGCTTGTGGGATCACCAGTCGGGCAGGCGGGACGCGGGGGGGGGGGCTCAGTCCGTTGTCCCGACCACTCACAGCTTCTCGCCCGTCGCTCCCCCGGCTATCGGTCCGAGTCTGGCCGATCCTCGGGAGCTTCAGCTCAGGGCGCCGCCATTTTGAAAGCCCGGGGGCGGTCTCCACAGAACAGCGCGGCTTTCCAAATATGTAATTATGCGCCTGATCCTGGCCAATGTTCCTATTCATGAAATGCCCCTAGACTCGGGAGACTTCCCGGTGCTGAAAATTGGGGTCTATGGATTGTTGGTATCGTCGGATCAAGGTTAGCTCGGCGGAGCTCACCGGAGGTACAACCTAATCGGCCATGTTGCTGGCCACGCCCCCCGCCATGAATCCTTTTTAGTCAAGGCTCAGACCATCTAAAAAAAGGAGGACCAATGAGTAGATTCTATACTTTGGTAAGAAGATTTTTGTGTATGCAGTCTACGTAACTTGCAAATGAAAGCCATACGTCTTTAGCAGTTTTGCTGCATCTTCGTGTTTATAGCTTTAAGACTTTCTTAGTGGTACATGTGTGTGTACTTCAGCATAATAATTCGCTAAATTTTGTTTAAGGTGAATGGATGAACCTATTAAGAAATGGAATAAAAGGCACAGGGCATCCAAGGTGATTATCATGGGTGACACTCCAAGAATCATCTTTCAGACTAGGACAATGCCTTGTTAATTTCATCAAACCATGGCATTTTTAACATATCTCATAACACCCTGAAGTTAAAATGCCACTAGCTGGATAATTGCAGCTTAATATAGCTGTTTCACCATCATTTTGAAAGAAGTTCTCGTTTGCTACTATACTTGCCCTCTAACACAAGGGGGTGCCAGCATTATTATAACATTGTTTCTCCCCTTCTAGTGTAATAACCAGATTCAAGAGAGTAGAAACTTTTCACATATAAGTTCGAAACCGCCGTCCAGAACTGCAAAATTAAACACCCTAAGGTCAAGGAATCCAAAAGCAACTACAACCTCTGAGGCCTACTTTTAAAATAACTTCCAGAAAAGAACACCAAAGGTTCCGAGAATCAATAGTTATTCATCCTCAAAAATGGTTCCAAAGGAATTAAAGGGTACAGGTAGTAGTACATTGTCAGTCTTATAGGGAAGGGGTAGATTAAGTAGGAAAGTGAGGATCTAAGGTTCCTAATATTCTTAATAGTGCATTTAAATTTACTTCAGTAATCATACACTATGATGGCATTACCCCCAACCCTCATATAATACATTTGTTCCAAATCAGTTGCCAAGTAGGGGATGAATTACACTAAAGTCCGAATTAGGCAGTAGTATTTAATTCATTATGATTGAGTACTAGTATATCAAAAAATGAAGGGAGGCACTGCAAGATCAATGACTAGATGATGAAAATTATTTTTTTGTGCTTGATTCTTTGGAAGTGTAACCATGCATCCCGAAGCAGAACCACCAACTATTGTTTTGCAGCATGGCAGCGCGCAGACCTGGGGCTTTTTCAAGGGCTAGAACCGGCAGATCTAGACACTCATTAGGGGATTGACTCCAGGGAGAAAGATCAACTTACTACGCGACTGCTGTGCTTAGAGCTCTGGCATTCTATGACTATGACTGGTACACGCTGAGATCAACAGAGCCAAAAGGGGAGAAGGATCGAAAAGTCAGTGATTACACATTTTGATAGGCCTACTGCGGCCCAATCAAAGAAGCTCAGCAGGGGCAAGGGAGCCTGTCTGACAGGCTGTTTTTGGCGTTTCCAGGGCAGTGCCTCCAAAAATGGGCAACGCAATGGGTACGCTGAAAACAGTTCCTGCATGGCATGGAATGTAAAGTCCATGCCGTGCCAGAACTGTGGCACATGCACACAGGAGGGCACCTGTTATTTCCCTCTATGAGTATCCCCATGGGGAGAAGGCTCAGAGGCCCTGCAGGGCCCCCGTTGTTTCCTCTCTGCCACGGTGTTCATGGAGGAGGAACCTCCATGACACCACCGATGGAGAGCAAGTTCATAATATGCTTGGCGTGACCGTGTTGGTCCTGCTAAGCATAATGTGGCCTCCAGACCACCACAACACCGCTACGTGGTTCCCTGGGGTTGCGGCGCGCTGTGTCAGTCCCACAGCCTGAGTCGTAATAGGGTGGTTGGGAGACCACTACCGCAGCGCCCGCACAAATCTGCTGGTCCGTAGATGGCCAGACTCTTAATCAGGCCTTTAGTGCAATTTTCAGTTCAACAATGTTAACCTATGGGAGGAAAACAAGGATGAGGTTTTGCAGTTAAGTATACAAGTTACAGTCTTGCTTTTCAGGATGAAGAATGAGCACTAGGCAAGGTTCAGGTAGGTAGCAAATCTGCACCTCCAGGCAGAGTGGTGGCTGGGTGCAGGGTTACAATTTGAACCCATGTTATCTGAAGGAGTCAGGGGGTAATCGAAGAGATGCTACTCACAGGTGAGTAACTCAGTTTATTAACCCAGTCTCAGGGTGCAGCGCCAAACCTACACCCTCAGAGGCACAGGGGCAGCCAGGTGCGGAGTACCAACTCAGCATCAGGTGCCCGTGGCAACCCAAAGGCCGAAATCGGTTTTGAAGAAAAGCTGCCGGCTTAGACTAGGTGATTGAACAAAGAAAACTCACATCTGCTCAAGTAAGTAGAGATGCTAGGGGACGTAGGGACACTATGAGTCATGCTCCCCAAGGCCCAGGGCGTTCAGGCCCAGGGGAGTTCTTAGGTGTTGGAAAAGTCTTACTGGTCCGGTTGCAGTCGGTGGAAGTCTTATAGTTGAGGCTGCAGGCGTTAAGGTGGGGTCTGGCAGAGGCCAATCCATGGTGAACTCTTTCTCAGAAGTGCTGGGGAACCTTCACAGGGCCAGTTGGACTTGGGCATCGGGTGCGGAGGTAGGTCCAACAGTGGTTTTGCAAATCCTCAGGGTACAGTTCTTTTTTGTTTAAAGTTGTTTTTTTCTGGACAGGTCCACTGTCCACTGGAGATCTTGATCTTTGTTGAAGGCAGGCAGTCCTCCAAAGGTTTTGGAGGTCACTGGGCTGCAGGACAGGTTGTCTTTTTGTGCAGGCCGTCAAGGGCAGCAGACAGGCCGGTAGGCCTGGGGCCAAGTCAGGTGGTGTCTGCAGTCTTCTCTGCTGGTGCAAAGCTGTAGTATGCAGCACTTCTTAGGTCATCAGCAATCTGATTTCAGGGGGTGGGGGTGCCACCTAAATACTAGGTTTTTGGACATTACAGGGGAGTGACAGATAGGGACCAATGGGTTCCTTACTCTGGGTGTCTACACCCTCTATTATGGATGCACCTGTCCTACAATCACATCTTCAAGATGGTGGTGGTGAAAATTGTGCTTCACTTCACATCCAGCACCCGAGGGGTGGATTTGGCAAAGGGGTGCATACCTCCTTTTCTCACTAAGTTTTCATGCAGGTTCTCCTGCCAAAAGTGGGGGTTTGAACCAGGGGCTGCTATCTGCTGCTAGCAGCAGAGGCTGGGTTCGCATTACAAAGGCGGAACGTCCTTTGAGGCTTCCCTCTCAAGCACTGTACTCATCCTGGGATGGGCTTTGAGAGCAGAGGCGCTTGACCCAATGGTCCAGAAACATGTCTGGTGATGGAAGGCTGCCTAAAGCCAGTCAGAGACCACACTAGGCTTGGTTGGTTTTCAGCAGGCACCTCTGAGGTGTCCTCTGGTTACAAGTTTCAATAAATCCAACACTGGCATCAGTGTGGGTTTATTAAGAGGAGCTGTTTGGTACCAAAAACTCCTGGGTTCAGTGAAGCCATCATGGGGCTGGGTAACTCGAGTTGCCGAGTTTCCAGCCCATGTACTCTCTATGGCTTCACTTGCACTTACAATATTAAGAATGGACCTAAATATTACAGGAGCATATCTACTCATGCAGATATGCCATCACTTGCGATATAGTGCAGCCTTCCTTAGGGATTGTAATCCCTGCCAGAAGGGTGATTTACCTATACCTTAGGCCGTGCTGCTTGGCACGACATGACAGTGTGACATGTTGATTTTGTTGTTTTTCTCTGCACCACGACATGCAGGCTGCAGTTGCAGTTCGCATTGCCTTGGTGGTGGGTTTATAGAGGACCCTCTTAAGTCCCAATGCCCTAGGTACCATGGTAACATTTGCTAGGGCCTTTGCAGGGGCCTGAAATTGCCAATCACTGAACAGTTTTTAGGGAAGGTGCTCTGTCACAGAGACCCTGGTTGGCAGGGACCCTGTGCACTTTCAAACAAAACCACATCATTTCAAATGAGATGCCATCAGTGATGTCATCAGTGATGTCATTTGAGATGTCATCAGTGATGTCATCAGTGATGTCACTGACCATGTCATGGATGATGTAATATGTGACATCATCAACAGTGGATTGCGGGTGCGCGAAATATAGTTAGTACAACTAACTATATAGGAGCAATTCCAATGGTTTTTTTAAATGCTAATTCCTAACTATATATGGCCTGAAACCTATGGTTTTTTAAGTGACTTTGCAAGGTTTTTAAAATGCTAATTCCTAAATATATAAGTCCTGAAACCTATGGTTTTTTAAGTGAATTTCCAAGGTTTTTGAAATGCTAATTCCTAACTATACAAGGCTTGAAACCTATGTTTTTTTAAAGTGAAATTGCAAGGTTTTTTAAATGCTAATTCCTAACTATATCAGGCGTGAAACCTATATTTTTTTTCAATAAATTTCAAAGGTTTTGTAAATGCTAATTCTATTAGCGGATAACCTTTATATATGTTATTATCCTTCTGGGACCACCTGAGCAGCCATCTTGTTTCTCAGAAGAAGTGAGGCACAAGAGAGCACAAAACAAGAGTGGAAAACACGAAAAGGGGGCAGGGTTGAGACCCTCTTACCCCCTAGCCCTTCTCAGGGGCTCCCAAAAGGACCACCAAGTGCAAAAAAAATTTCTTTTTTTAAATCGCAGGGTACGCGCATGGTACGCGTACCCCATGCGTACGGTGCGCGTACCCCGCAATTTTTTTATTTTTTTAAAATGTTTTGCCCTTGGGGGTCCTTTTGGGACCCCCTGAGAAGGGCTAGAGGGTTAAGGGGCCTCTGCCCTGCCCCATTTTCGTGTTTTCCAATCTTGTTTTGGGCTCTCTTGTGCCTCAGTTCTCCTGAAAAACAAGATGGTGGCCAACACTTCCTGGTTTGGATAGTTTGGAATGTTGACAGTCGACTGCCAGCCAATCAGAAACTCGCTCACCAAGTAAGGGTACGCGCACGTACGCGTACGGTGAGCGCATATAGATATAATTTTATCAAATTCAATTTTCTCAACAACTACTGGAGGGATTTTCACCAAATATAGAAAAGGCACTACTGCATACCTGTCCCTACCATTTTGCCAAGTTTGGTGTAATTCCGTTCAGCCGTTCGGGCTGTAGTCATCTCTAAAGGTCCCATGGAAAATTCCATTTGAAAAATTTCAAATTCAATTTTCTCAAGAACTACTATAGGGATTTACACCAAACATACAAAAGGCACTGCTGCATACCAGTCCCTACCATTTTGCCAAATCTGGTATAATTCCGTTCAGCCGTTCGAGCTGTAGCCTTGTCAGAATGTCCCTATGGAAATTAATATGGGAAAAACACGTTTTGGGACCCCCCTTTTTTCTCGGCCCGCTTGACGAATCCCCCCGAAACTTTCAGGGAAGGAGCGGAGCGCAGCGAGGCAAATCTAAGGTTTAGCAGGTTTTTATTAGATTAACCACCACCATCAGACGCGTTTTGGATACCAAGTACCCTTGTTCACTGGGGGAAACGCCGTCCGCTTTCGTTTTTTATATGCTGTGTTTTTTTTCTTGTGTTAGTGATGCTGTTTTCCCCAGTCACATGGTGCAATAAACATAAAGAAAACACTTTACACATCGGGCTTTCCTGGCGGTTAACACATTAACGAAATGGGCACATAAAGTAGTATTTATCTGTGCAAATTGTACTACACATTATGTATTTCAAAAATAGTAATAATAAAGTGCTTAAATGCAGAATTTTAAAATGCTTAAATGCAAAATTTCAATTTTTTTTAAATTCAAAATTTTTCTAAAACTTTAACATTTTAAATCTTTATCTCAACAAACGGTACATCAGTGCCAAGGTCATGTTAAAAATGTTTCAGCAATTGCAGAAAATTATTAAACATTAAAACCAACAATGCTATAAATATATGAACAAATACATATATAAATATAAATATATGCTGTCCAGTCATGTTATACATGCCTATGTTTGTTGAGTTCATTTGTGTGCATTGGATTAAGAACATATCTGAATACATTCCATAATGGTTCAATCTAAGCAATAATTCCTGTATAAATACAAAAGATGTGTTGATAGTGCCCAAAGCTCTCTATATGCATGTGCCCCTTAATCAAGAGCCACAAAAGTAATAATCTGTAAAGTGTCTGGTGTGCAATACCATGATTTATGTGCAAAAATGTGCAAGTAAAGTGAATATGTGCTCTAAGAGGTTAAAAGATATACACATCAAAGAAGAGAATGTGTATATTGTAATATGTTGAGTAAAAAAGCAACAGATTTTAAGGCGTTCGGGAAAATTTACAAAAAGCAAATATACAGTACGTGAATGGTCAGTTTTAGACTCGATGCCAAAATAGGTTCACTCACAGTTTGAATTATTCAGCTGCAGAGTCGAAGTTTTTACAGGAAATTGTGCAAGTCTTCTATGTTATTAATATATATATATATATATGGAATCCTTGAGTCCTGAACCTCGGCCACAATTGAGTGGTTTATTTCTCCATTGTCTCCAGCATGACGCGTTTCAGCTGCGTCACCGCAGCCTTCTTCCAAAACACCCTTCTTTTTTCAAGAAAGAGACTCCTCGCACATACAGCATAAATCACGCTATTAATCCAGATTGCTTTTCACTCCATGATTTATTCTGGCATTTAAACAGCAAAACCAGCACCACTACCCGTTTGGAGGTAACTTGCCTCTTGCTCTTGGGGAAACAAACAAAACGCCAAGAGCAGCCATCTCATTTACAAACAAACATTGGTGACATCATATCCAGTACTCTGCCGCTGGGCATTTTGGTCATGGTAGTTTATGGCAATTTTATATAAAAAAGAACATATTTATTCAAGTTCCAGTTATTCTACTTATTCAATCTCCTAAATAATTGTGTAATTCATCCTTATCAGTCAAGATTTCATATGAGTTTCTGGAAAAAAACGACAATATTATGCTTGTTTCGAATATCATGAAAATGACAAAACATAATCTAACCCTGCGGTGGGCTAATTGGTAAATGCTTGGCTAGTCTCTAAGATAAATTCTGCACTCCAACATCTTAATCAAGCCCTCCAGTGGGCATAAATTCCATTCCCTATGATTATGTTTGATTTCATCATTGTTTTTTGTCATTTTGGATGTTGTCTCAGACAATATCCGTAAACATCATACTTTTGTTCTTTCAACTGAGCAATTCTGCACCAACGGTGACCCTTATCCAAAGAAAAAAAAAATTCTCCAAATTATTTTATATACAAAAACATTGGGAAGGGTAATTAGGACATTTCCCATTATGATACATAATACATTACACATTATTTACAATCCTGACTTATGAGCCCACAAATCCAGGATAATTTTCTAACTGCAAGCGGTACAATTGTGACATTATCTGGATGTTGTGGCTATAAATTGTAATGTTTACAAATGTGAATGCAATTCTTCATCTTGATTAAGCCCCATCGAGGTCAAAGTTCTGAAGTTTAAAATATGTTTGGATTCTTTCTGTCTTAATATTTTCTCGCGATCACCACCCCTCACATTTAATGGTACCTGTTCCACCTCGTAAAATTTTTATTCCTGCCATTTATTGGTATGATATTGTTCCATGTGTTTCGTAATGGCATTACTCCTGTCATTGTTCGTGATTGCTTGAACATGTTCCAGAATGCGCTTCTTTAGTCCGCAAATAGTACTGCCCACGTATTTTAGCACACATGGACATTTCACAATGTAGATTACAAATTGACTCCTACATGTAATAGATTGGTGAATTTTCCATTTTTTCTTATTCGCCATCGCTATCTCTTTAGTGTTTTTTGTGATGGCGCAAACCTTGCATTTTGAACATTTCGTGAATCCCACTGATTTTAACCAGGTTTTAGGATTGTATTAGTGAAATGGCTATGAACCAATTGATCTTTTAAATTGACTGCTCGTCCATATGTTATTTATGGTGCATCTCCAACAATTTCTGCCACTGTCGGATCCAAACGTAGTATATTCCAATGTTTGTTCCAAATGTTTTTGATCTATTTATTTTCAGTTGAAAACATGGTTATCAAGCAAATTTCTTTGTCATCAGGTATATCTTTGATCTTTGACTCTATTACGTCTGTTCTTTTGATTTTTTCAATTTGCAGTGGCTTGTGATTATCACTTTGTTATCCTATTTCCGTCTCTTAAATCTTGCACACATTGCTTTGCTGTTTTTCTGCCATTCAGTTTCCTATGACCATATGCCCCATACTCTAAGTAATTCCCCGTAGGGTATACTTCTGATTGTACTTTGCTGGTGAAAACTGTTAGCATGCAGGATAGCATTAGTTGCTGTGTTTTTACGGTGTAACGTTGAATGGACCAGATTTTGATGTACATAGATCTCCGTATCTAAGAAAATTATTCATTCCTCACTTATTGTGTATGTAAACCTTAGGTTCACATCCGTGTTGTTTAACACATTCAAATACTCAGCAAATTCCTCACTGCTTCTATCCCAAATAATTTGTAATTCGTCAATATAACGAAGCCACATGACAATGTTGCTGACATATTCGTAATTTTTTTAATTCCAAGCATAATTAGACTCCCATCACTCCATAGTTAAACATGCGTAGCTGAGACTATCCGCAAATCCTATTGCTCTTCCTCTCACTTGTTTATATACTTGTTCTCCAAACAAGAAAACGTTTTCCGTAGTACATATATTGATCATTTCCAATAACATTTTGTTGTGATTGGAGAATTGGATGTTACGATCCTTTAGGTAACATTCACAAGCTTTCAGACCAGTTTCGTTGTCAATGTTAGTATAAAGTGATACCACATGCATGGATATCAATTTGTACGAATCCGCCCAGGGTAGTTCTTGTATGTGGCGCAGTAGGTCTCCAGAATCCTGTAAATACGATGTCAATTCCCTTACGTATGGCACCAAGTAGATATCAATGTAATTTGCTAAGAGCTCCAATAGTGCTCCTTTGGCCGAAATTATCGGTCTTCCAGGCGGTTATGTCGGGTGCTTATGAATTTTTGGAAGAAAATATATGGTCGCTGTTTTGGGGTTATCTGTAGTTAAATATTTGGCTTCGTCATCATCTAGAAGTTTATTATATTTCCATATTTTTATTTTCTTGTCTAATTCAATTTTGAAATTTTGGGTTGGATTTGATTTCAATTTTTCGTAAAAAGTTTGATTCCTTAATTGTGAGTGTGCCTCTTGTACATATTGATCTTTGTCCTGTATTATGATGTTACCACCGTTGTCAGACATTTTTATTTCTATGATATCATCCATTTTTAATGACTGTAATTCTATCCTTTCTTCCTTGGTCATGTTGTCTTTATATTTAGTGTGCTTCATTATGTACAAGTCTTTAATCATTGCCTCATGAAATAAGTCAAATTTGTTGCCATGTGGTAGTTGTGGGTAATATTTTGATTTGGCTTTTACACCACTGGTACCAGCTCCCAACTGTGGACAAATTGTTTGAATTTCTGTTGCTTGGGAGCTGGGATTTTGATCCATCTCCATCAATGCTATGAAACCATCTGAATCTTTAACTGATAATCCCATTTCTGGTTCTGTGACATGTTTTTTGTATTTTGCCATTTTTGTATTTTCCGCAAATATCTTTGCCTATTTGATTTTTCGGATATATTTGTAGAGATCTACTCGCACTTTAGCCAATTATACGTTATTTGAAGGGCAAAAATTTAAACCATGTTTTAGTAAGTCATTTTCCACCGGTGTCAATTCTCTTTTGGATGAGTTGATTATTTGCAGGTCTTCATTTGTGGGGTCTGAATCGGAGTTTAAATCCATTTCTGTTTCATACTCCTTGTTCTTTTGCCAATTCGAATTTTCTTTGCCTGGAGGCGCTTGCCTCTCCTTGTCGGTTTCCTTGTGGGCGCCCACGTCCCCTGCCTCTTCCTCGATTTTCCGATGGTTGAGCCCCTGTTTGTTTTTCCCAATACATTTGCTGCAGAGCCAACCTAATTTCCTCTAAAAATTTACACCTAGTGCGTTTCTCAGTAGTTTCTTGTTCCCTTCGCTGACATCAGTGGATGTTAACGTTACTTTTTCTTACTCTAGTGATGTCATCAGTGATGTCATTTGAGATGTCATCAGTGATGTCATTAGTGATGTCACTGACTATGTCATGAATGATGTAATATGTGACATCATCAGCAGTGGATTGCGGGCGCACAAGTTAATGTTGGTACAACTAACTATAACAGGGGAATTTCAATGGTTTTATACGAGTGAAATGTCCAGCTAACTTTAACACCCCTAAAACCTATGGTTTTTTCATTGAATTTCCAAGGTTTTTTAAATGCTAATTCATAACTATAACATGTCTGAAACCTATGGGTTTTTCTGTGAATTTCAAAGGGTTTTTAAATGACAATTTTTAAATGTATTTATTGTTATTTTTTATACTGATTTCCTACATTTTTTAAACAGTTTATTTTTAGATTTTTTATTTTTTAAATTACATTATAATTACTTTATACATTACATTACAAAATATACTTTATCAGAATGAATTACTTTAGTTTAAATACTTTGCAAATGGGCAGTAGACTTTTAAGAACAGTAGTTACAGTTGTTGCAATGGGCAACTCAATTTCAAACATAATGCAACATTGGGGTCAATGTGAATTTCTAGTTAATGCAAATAAGTACTTTTTGGATTATTTTTCTAACCACAGGACTGGATCCTAAATTCAGTCCTGAGACATCACCTTTAAACAGTTGAGTAAAAGCGTTTTGGTTACAGTAGTGATTTTTAAGGAATTTTATTGTAGTTTAAAAGATGACACTAAGAAACTTTTTCACATAGAATCACCAATGTTATCCTATGAGAGGAAATTCACTCATCAGGTAAGTAGTGTTAACGTTACTTTTTCTTACTCAGTGGTGGATCCTGGTTCCAGCACGGGTGCATCTCCTGTAAACAGTCGAAAGAATGCCTTTAAGTCATACAGGTAATTTTTAAGGAATATTTTTAGTTTGTGAAAATAGAATTTTTTCTGGTGAGAACCAGACAAGGGATTCCTACATAAGGAAATACAAGTTACTGGTAAGTATGGTTAGAATTACTTTTCAGGATCAGTACTGGGCTCAAAGAAGCAGCACTGAGGTCACTCCTGATAACAGGTGAGTAAATCGGAAATAGTTGTTCTGCTGATTTTATAGGAATTTTTTAAAGTTTAAAAACTCCACACTTAGAAGAATTTCCAAGTGAAACCAGTCAATGTTAGCCTATGGAAGGAAATCCAAGTAACTGGTAAGTACGCTTAGAATTGCTTTTCAGGGTCAGTGCTCAGCTAATAGATGCAGCACTGGGTTCTCTCATGATAACAGGTGAGTAAATCGGAATTCGTAGTTCGGCTGATTTTACAGGAATATTTGTACATTTCAAAAATCAACACTTAGAAACTTTTCTGCCGAAAACCACAAAATGGATTTCTAAGGAAGGAAATACAAGTTACTGTAAGTACGCTTAGAATGACTTTTCAGGGTCAGTGCTGGGCTAAGAGATGCAGCACTAGGTTCTCTCCTGATAACAGGTGAGTAAATCGGAATTCGTAGTTCGGATGATTTTAGAGGAATATTTGTGCAATGGTGAAGGAAGGGGGCGGGCCTGAGGTGACATGTGTGCAAACATTCCCTGTGGCGCGTTTTAAGTTGCAGGATTAAGTGCCCTTGAATCCTGAGGTCCCCTGGGGGCCAACTAGCCCACTAGGTACCTCTAGTATGCGCCAGGGGCCTGCGTTGCAGAGAGGCTACGCCCCTTTTTACAACGCTCTGCAACACAGCTCCGTGGCGCTTACTAGAGATACCTAGTGGGCTAGTTGGCCCCCAGGGACCCTCAGTATTGACAAGGAATTAATTCCCCAACTTAAACCGCGCCACTGGGCGTGTTTGTACACATGTGAACTCAGGCCCTGCCCCCTTCTTTCACCACTGTGCAAACGCATCCCGTGGCACGTTTTAAGTTGGGGGATTAACTCCCTTTGAATACTGAGGGTCCCTGGGGTGTAACTAGCCCACCAGTTACCTCCAGTAAGTTCCACAGAGCTGCATTGCAGAAAGGTGTAAAAAGGGGCGTGGCCTCAGAACACCTCTCTGCAACACAGCCCCCTGGCACATACTGGAGGTACCTGGTGAGCTAGTTGACCCCCAGGGGCCCCCAGTTATCAAAGGGAATTTGTCCCCCCTCTGCAAACGTGCCCGGGGATGCGTTTGCAGAATGGTGCAATAAGGGGGCATGGCCTCCGGCAGCGATCCCGTTTTTTTAAATATTTGTTTTTTAAAGAAAAGGGGCTGTGCAGTCCTCACGGTCCCCCTCACTGTTGGGGACCGTGGGGGGGTTCCCAATCATCCCACGGTCCCGCTGCCTCCCCGCCTCCTGCGGGAGCCGGCATTGGTTTTCCATATGGGGAGCAGCAAACATGCTGCCCCCCCTATGGAAAAGCAAACTACTTTGCTTCATTGAAGCGAGAGCAGGTTTCCCTGCTCTTGCTTCAATGAAGCAAAGCAGTTTGCAATGGCTGGGTGGGAGCCGGGAGGTTCCTTCCTTGCCATTGCAAACAGCAGTGTCCCAAAGTGGGCACCCCGGGAGAATGCAGGAGCCGGCCCTGGGGGGTGGCGGTCCCCAGGGCCATCGAGGGCTCCAGGAGGGGGGCCACGCAGCCCCCCTCCCAGATTTTTCAGAATCCCCGGGGGGTGGCGGTCCCTAGGGCTGAAGTGGCCTCAGAGCCCCCCTTTTCAAATGTCTTAAGGCCCTGGGGGTGGCGGTCCCCAGGGCTGGGGGGCCTGGGAGCCCCCCACCAATTTCAAAGTAGCCTCGACGGGTGGCATTCCCAGGGGCTGTGGTGGGGCCCTGTGGGCCCCCTGCATACATTAAATTCAAGCCCCAGGGGTGGCGGTCCACGGGGCTGCGGGGGGGCCCCATAAGCCCCCCAAATACATTAAATTAGCGCCCCAGGGGGTGGCGGTCCTCGGGGCTGGGGGGGCCTGTGAGCCCCCCCACCTATTTTGAACAAGCCCCGGGGGTGGCGGTCCCCGGGGCTGCGGGGGGGCCCTGTGAGCCCTCTGCATCTTGTAACTAAGAACCCTGGGGGTGGCAGTCCCCAGGGTAGTGTGGGGGGATTGGGAACCCCACACTATTTTTTTAATACCCCCCACACTATTTTTTTTAAAAATGCCCCCGGGATAGAACAAATTAAAATATTTTGCGCTGGAAACCGCGTTTCTTTTTCGGGAGGATGCGCGGATCCTAGGCGTATCCCGCAATTAAAAAAAAAAAATTGGTACCTGGGGGTTCTTGTGGGACCCCCTGAGAAGGCCAAGGGGGTCAGGGTGTGTCTACCCTGCCCCCTTTTCGCGTTTTGAAACATTTTTTCTTTGGTTTCTTGTGCCTCGGTAGAACTGACACTGCCAACACTTCCTGATTTGGAGTGTTGACAGCCAATTAAAAAGCAGCTCGTGCACGGCAGAATGTGTGCAGGCTGCGCTTAGGGTTTGCGGACCCTCCAAGCCCATAGATATATAAAGGACTTCAACTGTCATTTTCTCAGGAACTACTGACCAGATTTACACCAAATAAGCAAAAGGCACAATCTGAACCAAGGACTACCTCTTTACCAATTTTGGTGTAATTCCATTCAGCAGTTCGGGCTGTAGCTGCGGCTAAAGGTCCTATGGGAAATTGCATGGGGAAATACGTTTTGGGACCCCCCTTTTTTCTCGGTCACCGCTTGATGAATCAATGTGAATCTTTCAGGATAAGAGCGGGCCGGAGCTGGCCAAAAGTTTGGAAAATTTCACGCAGATTTGACAATCAGCGTCAAAGTTATTCCAAATAGAATGTTGCGGATTTCTTATGGGTAATAGGTCCTAACTATAACTATCTACAAACGACCTCCAGTAGATAATATATATAAATGTTCATAGTGATAAATGTAAAATATTAATACAAATACAATGTAAAATAAATGTTTTTATTACTTATTTTACACTCTATATATAAATATCATACATACACACTAAAACCATAGAAATATAAATATTGAATAAAAAAATGCAATAGTAGGGAAATAATTGGATTTTAAAGGAGAAAAATTTACTATTCTCACTCCAAACAGCAAAGCAATCGGAAAAGTGTTGGACTTCTGAGGGGTAAAGTGTACTTTTGCAAACACAAGGAGGTGATGTACGGAGTGCCGAAACTTTGCAAACACTCACCCCCAGTCACAGATCTGGGTTGAATCCATCATCGTTCTTTAGCTCACTTCGCCACCCCAGTTCAGACACAGCTATATGCAAATCAGTCTTGACCCTGTGCCTCATGGAAACAGTCCAGCCCGAACAGCTAAGCCATGTCTTCTCTGGACGGAAACAAGCATGCTGGGACCGGTTTCAGGCTGAGTGCTGAAACCTTTCAAACAGTTGGCAGTTCGGGCTACAAACAGAGCAACAGTAGGGAAACCATTGGATTTCGAAGTGGTAAAATGTACTATCCCTACTCCAGGCTCTGAAACAGTGTGGAAAGCGTTGGACTTTAGCGGGGTGACATTTACTATTCCCATTCCAGACAGCACAACAGTAGGGACAGCGTTGAACATTGGAAGGAGACAATTTACTTTTCACACTCTAATCTGTGCAACGATAGGGAAAGCTTTGGGTTTCAGAGGGGTGAAATTTACTATTCCCACTCCAGTCAGCACAACAGTAGGGGAAGTGTTGGACTTTGGAAGGGTAAAATTCAATATTCTCACTCCAATCTATTCAACAGTGGGGAAACCATTGGATTTTGGAGGGGTAACATTTACTATTCCCTCTCCAAACGGTAAAACAAGAGAGAAAGTGTTATCTGTGAAGAAGCTAATTTTACTATTCCTACATAGTGTAAGCAATAGTATGGAAATACTTCATTACAAACCCATTACATACATGAGTAACCCTATGAATGTAGAAAACATATTAAACTCTTAAAAACTTAAAGCAGTTAATCAATTGACATAGTTACTATTTAATACAAAAATAACTATTGATGAAAAGTTAATTATTTAATTATTAATTATTTAATATCCCACCCTGTACCCCTACACACCTAACAGCCCACACCTAAGAATGACAAATACATAACTGTTCCTTAACTTACATATGTAAAAATAAATAAATATTTAATATAGAAATACTATTTAATTATTAATTAATTATTACTTATTTATTTTCCCACCCTAGACCCCTACAAATCTAGCATCCTGCAACTAAAAACTGATTAAATCAAATAAGCACTCCACAATTTTCTTATTTAAAGTTCAATTAAATAATTAATTTACAAATAATAATTATTAGGTAATGTATTATTACTTAATGCGCTTCCCACCCTATAACCCAACAAACCTAGGATCCCACAACTAAAATATAAATAAAATAAATCCGTAGTTCATATTTTACATCATTACAAATCAAGAAAATAATTAATTAACAATTAATAATACATTGTTAATTAATTACTACTTCATTAACTTTCAAACCTAAAAACCTAGCAGTCAACAACTAAAATATAAGACAAATAAATAAGTATTACACAAATTACACATTTAAAAATTAATTAAATGTTTATTTAACAATTATTAATCAATAATTCATTTATTATTAATTAATTTACTTCTCACCTTTTATCTCTACAAACGTGACAGCCCAAACATAACATAGAACACAAATAAATCAGTTTTACATAAATTGTACGATAAATATCAATCATTTAATTAAATAAAATGTATTAGATAATTCTTAATTATTTATTATCCAATTAACCTCCGACCCTATCCCCCTACAAACCCAAAAACCTGCTAAAACAGTGTAAATCACTATTAAAATTAATAAAACATTCTAGATCACTTAAAAATAGAAGCTATATTTTAGAAATAATGAATAACATAATATAAACAATAGTAGCAATAACATTTATAGATCAACTTAACACATTGAAATAATAAAAAACTATTTTTTAACACTATATTAGTGAAAACGATATTAACAACATCAATATTCTTTAAAACGATACTACTCACCTCAAAAAAATATATTCTTGTCAACGATATTCGTGCATTACGATATTTGTTTGGTACGATATTGAATTTCTGACATTTCCGTATCCCGATATTTGTAAATCAATATTTCATCCAAACACCAGCAGATAACAGACACATTTACAGTTTGTTATAAACCAGCAAAGAGGACCTGCAGTCAGAGAGAGATTTTTGGAATTATTCATGTAATATAAACTGAATATTTGGCTGTGACTGCTCAACAGGTGGTGGATAGAAATATGAGAAGTCAAATGTTTCTTAGAGAGGGACACATGGACATTTGTCTCATAGCTCACCCGAAAAGATGTAAGATGGCGAGTAGTGCATCTGTTCGTATGGACAGGTGATCAATTTGGGGGAGTGTGCTCAAAAGAAAGTATATCTCCCATTACATACCCGCATGCTTGTTTTGTTCATATCAATTTCAATTTCAGAGTGTCTGCAGATGTGCTGAAGATGTCATCTATTGCTACAAAAGAATGTGAAGGCTGGAACAGAATTGCAGGCTCCAGAACAGGTCAAAGGAAGTTCTATCAAACAATAAACCTGTATCTACTAGTAAGCAGACATGATTCTATAGGGTCAGGATTATTTTACTAGCCAGCAGAGCTCCTGCATTGTTCCCCAAAAATTGTTGTGAGGGAGAATGGTCACATAACATGAATATTGAACATCTCATCTAGATATCTATTGTTATCAGAAGCAATATTATGGCAAGCTAGTCCCAAATGTGTATGTGGGAGTAGGGTTTTATTTTAAGAGTGGTAGGATGCTTCTGTTCATTTTACATTTAGAGAAAGTTATTGTGCCTGCATTGGTGCAATCAGCTATTTTGACTTCATTCAACTCATATGAATCTAACTCTAATTTGCTGTACAGTTTGATACCAGTGAGAGGTGCTAACAGGGTTTTAATTAAGCAAATGCAAAAGATAACTGAGCAACCAGAGGGACCTGCTACCATGTTGAACAAGGGGCAATGAAGAGCTCCAAAATGTGTGATATTTTAATAATTTAAGATCTCTTCAAACTGCTTGAGTTGCAGATGATCTATTGATAGCATTGCGTGTTTATGGATACTATAAGATGTTCATGTTGATCATCACTCACTTCTCGTATAAATGGGAC
This sequence comes from Lissotriton vulgaris, assembly GCF_964263255.1. Classification (NCBI taxonomy): domain Eukaryota; kingdom Metazoa; phylum Chordata; class Amphibia; order Caudata; family Salamandridae; genus Lissotriton; species Lissotriton vulgaris. The sequence goes on along the minus strand of NC_141691.1, from coordinate 1,612,400,736 downwards.
TGTGGTGGCTAACATGTACTCTTCAACCATCCCCCACCTTCTCCCAATTTCCATTCAGTGCTTCGCTCTCTAATTAGGATTAGTAAACTTGCACCTGTGACTAATCAGTGGGCTGAATTAATGGTCTCTGCCATTTGAAAAGCTGTAGCTGACTCAATTCTCCCTTTCACTCAAATGTTGTATGAAGACAAGACTCACCTAATGGTTGCACAGCCAGTATTAATTCGAAACTGTATTAGACTGTTTCAGTCATGCTGGGTGAGTCTTAACCAGAAGGACTTGAATAAGATGCAAGCTTTAGACCTACTTTCTTTATATTAACGGAAATCTCCCTAACTAGCTTTGACTCAACACAAAGTGGTATTAAGTGTGTTTCTTCATTGATTTTCTCTTTCTCCTTTGGTGACAGGATGGTGAAAGCACCATCAATATAGTGAATTGATCACTCTGTCACTTTTGTAACAGAGTATCGTGTCTGCTAAACTTTAAATCCACCCCTAAATCTGTAGTCTCTGGCCAGGTTTCCTTGAATTATATCTGTAGAGGATAGGTGTGTAAATCTGACAGTATATATGTCTGGATGTGCACATAGTAAGGTATGTTGGTGTGGGTGAAGTTATTGCAGAGTGTGATGTGCTCTTTGCAAACTAAAGAAGTCGGGGTGAGTTGATGCCTTATGCGAAGCTTCAATTTGTACCACTGCAGTGGAATTGTGTCCTGCAAGCATGCAAAAGCTGACTGTGCAGTGAAGTTGACTTGTCCTTGTTGGATCAAAGCAGAATCCTGAAGATAGCTAATGTGTTCATTGGGTATGTAACACTTACAACGCAACTTTTACGTCGTAATGCTGTTACAACGCAGCTATTACAACGCAGGATCCATTACATCGGATGCCATTACAACGCATGGCATTACATAGCAGATGCTATTACAACGCATACCATTACATCGTAAGTATTGGTAAGTATATAATTTGTTTTATTTTATTTAATATTATATAATTGATTTAATTATTATTAATTATAAATAAAAATATTTATTTATGTTTTTAAATATTATAAATTAAATATATTAATTTAAGTATTTTGGGGTACATGGGTGTTTTTAGGTTTTAGGGCAGGGTTTGGGTTTTGGGGTTCAGGGGTGTTTTTAGGTTTTAGGGCAGGGTTTGGGTTTTGGGGTACAGGGGTGTTTTTAGGTTTTAGGGCAGGGTTTGGGTTTTGGGGTACAGGGGTGTTTTTAGGTTTTAGGGCAGGGTTTGGGTTTTGGGGTACAGGGGTGTTTTTAGGTTTAAGGGTAGGGTTTGGGTTTTGGGGTACAGGGGTGTTTTTAGGTTTTAGGGCAGGGTTTGGGTTTTGGGGTACAGGGTGTTTTTAGGTTTTAGGGTAGGGTTTGGGTTTTGGGGTAAAGGGGTGTTTTTAGGTTTTAGGGCAGGGTTTGGGTTTTGGGGTACAGGGGTGTTTTTAGGTTTTAGGGCAGGGTTTGGGTTTTGGGGTACAGGGGTGTTTTTAGGTTTTAGGGCAGGGTTTGGGTTTTGGGGTACAGGGGTGTTTTTAGGTTTTAGGGCAGGGTTTGGGTTTTGGGGTACAGGGGTGTTTTTAGGTTTTAGGGCAGGGTTTGGGTTTTGGGGTACAAGGGTGTTTTTAGGTTTTAGGGTAGGGTTTGGGTTTTGGGGTACAGGGGTGTTTTTAGGTTTTAGGGCAGGGTTCGGGTTTTGGGGTAAAGGGGTGTTTTTAGGTTTTAGGGCAGGGTTTGGGTTTGGGGTACAGGGGTGTTTTTAGGTTTTAGGGCAGGGTTTGGGTTTTGGGGTACAGGGGTGTTTTTAGGTTTTAGGGCAGGGTTTGGGTTTTGGGGTACAGGGGTATTGTAGGGTTCAGGGGTAGGTTTGTGTTTTGGGATAATTAAATTATATTTACCATTTTTAAATTAATTAAAATATATTTAATAAATTAAATTAATTTTATTACATTAATTACAATTTTAAATTAAATTAATTAAATTAAATAAAATATTTCCATTAATTTAATTTTTTTTTCAATTATAAAAATATGTACATTAAATTAATTTCATTATTTTAATTAAATTAAATCATTTCCTTTTTTTATTAAAATGACATTTATTAAATAGATATTATTTTATTAAATAAAATTAATGGCTATTTTAAAATGTATTTTAATTAAATTAATTAAATTAAATTAATTAAATTTACTTAATAACATTTTTTTAAAAAAAGGTATACTTACCTATACTTACGATGTAATGGTATGCGTTGTAATAGCATCTGCTATGTAATGCCATGCGTTGTAATGGTATCCGATGTAATGGATCCTGCGTTGTAAAAATTCCGTTGTAACGGAATGCGTTGTAAAAATCCGCGTTGTACTGACACCAATCCGTTCATTGACATGAGCACCACGTTCTGGAAGAATGGATGAATAAGAAACGATGGGCAGAGGCAGTAATTTCAGAATATGGTAGCAGAGATACAGAATTGTTGGAAAAAGCTCCGCATATGTGGACAGATAAGTAAAAGTAAATGCCTCTTTCAGAAACATAGAACAGCTGATAGGTGTGCACACAGATTGGGAATGGCAGCTCAGAGTGCATAGACACTCCATGCACCACATTTCTAGAATTCACTGTGGTGTGAGTACATTTCATCATTTGAAAAGGTTGTCAGCCTCATACATTTGTAAGGCACAGGTTCAGCACCACACCGCGAGCAGGAGACTGAGTACTGCATTGCTATCACTCCCTTATTCAGCAATAAGCACCAATCCCAATTAGTGCTTGGTAAGGTGCATGGACTCAATTGTCACCTTAGAAAATGATGTCATTAGTGAGCATTCTTCTTGGTGTAGGTCATTGAAGGTCTGTTGGCCAGCAGCTCAAGATAAAGAAGGTCATGTGAACTGGCAGTCATTGTCAAGCTAATCACAAGAAAATAATATGTTCCCAACTAAAAGAGAATCCAGTTACCAATAAGTATTTTTCCACCTATTCCAGACACTTAAATCACTACACCCTCAGGGCAGCTTCATATTGGTATCTGAAGCCGATGGTTGATGAAGACTGGGCCTTCCCCTATTTGGGCATTTTCGTACAGGACGAGGGTCTAAGATCCAAACTTTCAAAATGTCACTATTCAAACAATAGTGAATTATGGCCACTTTCACAAAACACAATGTAAATTCTCTCCATATCACCACACACCAGCTCATGAATTTCAGTTATACAAATATAGTGGAACTCTGCACATCACCCCTGACATTGACCGATATAACCTCATCAATTCGCCCTGTGCTATGTTCAAGATGGCCAGAGGGCTTAAAAACCCACCCAGTGTTTCCAGAACTGTTTCTCCTTTTCAAAAGCACCCCCCTTTTCACCAATCAGATATGTCAGCTTACAAAAGGCCTCTGAAGCGTTTCAAGCCTCCAGGACCAGCCAGGGAAGAATCCGTCTTCCATCCAGGAAGAGATATTAGTGGTGGTCATTCCTTCACTTCAAGTCTTCCAAACTAACATAAATTACATTCTGATCTTGCGATAACATTTGCCCAGTCAGGGTTTTGCATGCTTCCTTCTTTTCTGGCACTGTTCCCAGATGAGAGAAGAAGAGCGTTGATAACCTTTAATCAAGAGACGTAGGGGCATATTATCAAGGGGCTTTATCTCCGCTTTTTTGGCTTTAAAAGCCAAGAAAGCGGAGATAAAATTATCTCCCTATTACCTAGCTGCCGCTAACACCAGTTAGTGACAGCTAGTAGGAGATATTGACCATCTTGGGCCCCACTTTGCATGTCAGTGATATTTATCACTAATGAGATGCAAAGTGGGCGTGCAAAGATGTTAGCGACTGAAAACAGTTGCTAACATCGCTATCTCCTATTACCAACTTTTGGAGATATTCGCGCTAAGCGGGAATATCTCCAAAAGCTAACACCTGCCCTGAGCAGTTCTTAGCCATGTTATCCAATGGCAGGTGGATAACATGGCTAAGAGCATTAGCTCGCTAAAGCATGAATATCGCTGACTTTTCAGCGATATTCATGCTTTGCGGCGATTTTTACCGCATTTGCGTTAAACCTTAGTAATACCAAGGTTTATTTCCGGTAAAAATCGCCGCAGCGCTGCGGTAAATTTTTGTCTCTAACCAAGCAATAGCGATAATTATCGCTATTGGTTGGTAATATGCCCCCCAGCATTTATCCTAGAGCTGATGATAACCACAGCCCAGTATATGTGCTTCCAGTCATGGCTGAAATGGGGAGAAATATTTGACTAAAGGGCAGTAAGAAAGCCACATGCAGCGAAGGCGGTATTCCACCAGGTAGGGTTACAGAAATAACTCTCATTCATTATATAGCATAGGCGCCGGACAGACCTCAGAGCTTATTTGGCTCAACCTTTCCACTGCAATAAATACAGTCAGACATTCCCTCTTGCTCAACCATTTTGCAACAGTTGAACTATGTACTTCCACTCTTGCTTAGTTCTCGTAATTTTTATCAGTACACCGTCAATCCCTTGCCTTTTTCATCTTGAGGTGCCAGTACACTGGTGGTGTACAAAGTCCCCCAAGGATTAGCATTTTCTCTGATTTATTAATCATATAAATGAGATAGTGTGTCTCCATTCTCAGATCTTTTGATCTGGACTTCATGTCTTATGCGAATGTCGCGCAGTTAGACTGCTTAACTTAATTGCAGGAAGTCTGCCTTTTCTGCATGATCAACACTGATTATCTGCCTGTTCTGGAACTCATTTTATGCTGACAGTAAGACTGTGTATTGCGACACTGTTCGCTATTCCGTGCATCGGCTCTGGTCCTAAAGTGGTATAGGTAAAACTGGTTTTGCCCACTCTAATTAACTTTCTTGTAAAACTGTTTCAGAAATTCCACAAGTGGAATGGAAGTTAAAATTCAGATGTGAGCTTCAGTGTACACGTAATACTGGCCCAATTTACCCTAGCAATTTCATCTGTTTTCACAAACTTTCCAGACACCTCCTCTTGTCTGAACTCCTACTTGCACATATCCCACTCATACGGAAAACCAGATTCAATGGTCGAGCCTTCTCATATATTACTCCTAAAGCATGAAATGACCTGCTACACATAAGAGCCTCCTTCCTCCTCTCTTCTTGATTTCCACACGAAACTGAAGACCTGGGGGCATATTACCAAGCAATAGCGATAATTATCGCTATTGCTTGGTTAGAGACAAAAATTTACCGCTGAAGTGCGGCGATTTTTACCGCAAATAAACCTTGGTATTACCAAGGTTTAACGCAAATGCGGTAAAAATCGCCTCAAAGCATGAATATCGCTGAAAAGTCAGCGATATTCATGCATTAGCAAGCTAATGCTCTTAGCCATGTTATCCACCTCCCATTGGATAACATGGCTAAGAACTGCTCAGGGCAGGTGTTAGCTTTTGGAGATATTCCCGCTTAGCGCGAATATCTCCAAAAGTTGGTAATAGGAGATAGCGATGTTAGCGACTGTTTTCAGTCTCTAACATCTTGGCATGCCCACTTTGCATCTCATTAGTGATAAATATCACTGACATGCAAAGTGGGGCCCAAGATGGTCGCTATCTCCTACTAGCTGGCGCTAACTGGTGTTAGCGGCAGCTAGGTAATAGGGAGATAATTTTATCTCCGTTTTTTTAGCTTTTAAAGCCAAAAAAGCAGAGATAAACCCCCTTGATAATATGCCCCCCGGTTTTTTGAGAAGTCCCACTAGGCCGTAGGTTTGGCTAGGTTCACACCTGCTTAGCGCCAAGGTGTGCTCTACAAATCTGCATAGCATAACTCGCCCACATATATGCCAAACTATATGACTGCCAGGAGCACAACCGTGCTCGGGCTAGGCTGCAGTTTCAAAGTACTGCAGAGAAAAATGGAAAGGAAAAATGATTTTGCCATGTGAGAAAAGCCATTTTGTATATTAATAAGTCGCCCTTAAAGTGTGCCTTTAAGTCCATAAGGAGGACTGTCAATATGTTAAAAGTGGCACCTTAGATGTTATAAATTAGTGCGTCATGGTGACTGAAAGCCTTAATCCCATTTTGAACTGTGGAGGATTAGACTACATTTTCAAGAGACATGCCTAGGTGTGATTAAAAAATATTGTATATCTCTGCCTGGGTAAATACTAGTAAAATTTAGTTATATTCTATTTAATTTAATTTTCAAAGCCTGATTTATTGTTGATAGTAGATCCTTGATAACTGTTGTGGAAAAGTAACTGTGTAGAAATGTACTTTAGGCTGCCTGAGCCAGAAATGGCTTAAAACAGAATTGTCCCTCATTGCACCTTGAGAGGCTAATACATAATACTGTCTGCCAGCGGATAACAGCCCCGCCTCAGGATCCAGGGAGGGATGGATGTAGACCCCTTAGCACCAGCCCAGTATGGACCCAGCAAAAGTGAATAGAACTCATCTAAATAGTCTGTGATTTTACAGAGCAATAAACAATTGTGGTGGAAGAAGGCTTCAGCAGTGTTAGAATGAGCACTTCTGAGCATTTTTACTATATGGCACATGATATGTGCTTTAAAATGAGATAGGCATAGGGAGAGGAAGTACAAATGATTGCGTATTGAAAATTCTCCAATCACTGACTACTGCACAGGATAAACATAGCATCTCATCACCACATCCTCAGAATATTATTGGATCTGGAAAAAAACACCTGATGCAGAAAGCCCTGCTTGAAGAATGAAGGCTCCTGATGTCTGCCTGGCACCCATGGACTGGAACTGTTCTCCAATTGTCTGGTGGCTGACCTCCAGTTGACCTGATACAGAGACACAAAAAGCAAAAGGAAACATGTATCTAACATGACTCAGTTAAACACAGAAAACTGGACGTTTCAAGAGCCCTGGTGGAAGAGACCTGATGCCTAGAAGCCTACAAAAGGACCTGGGGATCTAGAAGTGACCAGAAATAACTTTCCAAGCAGCTGGAAAAAATTGGGACTTAGAATTTCTGAACCTCCAGAGTACTAGGGTTGTTGCCCCCAAAGTTGACTAGGAAACACTTGGAACTTTTTGTCATGCTGAAAAGTGGTTCCATGTGACCTCAGGGTGAAGGTATCCAGCCTTGACATGCCTTGCGCAGCTACATCTTCTAGTCTTCCCCTGCTGGAGATTTCTTAGATCTTTAAAACTGAGTAGGTCTGAAGGGTAAATCTTGGACCGAGGCAAGGCAGCTAAACCATTCCTGGATCAAAACTATTTTGGCAACTACAAAATCCAGCTTTGTCCCTCTCGGAGCTTTAGCGGCCAAAACCATCAGCTTCAGCAGGAGCTCAAATGTAATGTATCACATTCTGGGGACACTTGCAGGATTCAAAACTGGACCCTGACTTGCTGGAAGACTTTCACTTACATAAAGAGACTGGGGGCCTGTTTAGAGTTTTGTGGATAGGATACTCCATTGCGAAGGCAATGGAGTACCTTGTCTGTGAAATCCTCTGTCTTCCCGCCTCAATTTGAGACAGACAGACCTTACGATTTCCGTCTATGGATTCCCCATTGGATCTGTTGACGGAAACTTCCTCTGATGGCCCGACTGAGTAGGGGCAGTCAGAGGTAGGACATCAGACCACCAGCCGTCTTCAAGGGGTGGTGTGATGTCTATTTTACCTTGATGGTCGAGGCGGAAAAAAAAGAATGACTCCCACACCCTGGGAGAAATCTCCCAGGGTGTGCTGTTCATTAGTTTTTGCTTTTCAGAAACAAACTCCTGGTTTAGGAGTTTGTTTCTGAAAAAAACCTAAACATGTAAATGTTTGATGAATAGCCGTCAAAACTAACAGTGACCAGCCACCAAACATTTTGTACATTGAAAGAATCACCATGATGATGGTTCATTTGAAAGTACAGAAATGACCGCTGGGCCAGTGGTCAACTCGAAATTTAATACACAGTAGTCTTTAGAGATGGTGGCAGTAATGTCCTCTGCCACACTAATGATAACAGTATCATCCATCAAAGAGTAAATCAGGCCCTAAAACAGAAGGTGATGGCTTTGACTGGGGCAACCTGACTTACGTATCCAAATTTCCTCCATTGTAGTTGACCTAAATTGATGTCTATGTCTGTCAAAAGTGAACCATTTCTTCTGATTGTTGCTTTACTTTCTCTAGTCGCTTTTCCACGCAAAAAAAATCTGTGAGTCCCATTATCCAATTTAAATAACGGGGTGTCTTTTTGCTTAAAGTTTTTTTTTTTATTCTTCTAAGTTGATTTGGGAATTCTATTTTGTTGCTTTCTTAACTTTAAAATTGTTATTATTACTTGAATATAATATGCATTTATCTATGAAATTGTGTGCTGCTTTTTCATTAGCTACAAAGGGTTGAGTTGAGTTTATCTGAGACTTTGATTGAGAACTAAAAAATTGTATGCTTATTAAATTCGCAAGGCCCCCCATCCCATCACAAATTAAAAATACTCCGTCTGAAAAACACCATCTGGAGAGATACAGCATATGCTTCAGTTTTGTTTTTGGTTATCCAGACACAGATAAGCACGAATATTTTGAAACGTAATACACAACCAAGGTGTTGATCAGCAGCCCAGCTAATTGGTGGATTGCCTATTTTTGGCCTAGTTATATTGGTGTTCCTCCTCCTGTTTTGGCTTAGTTACTTGCTGTCCTTCCTCCTGTCAGCAAGGGTAGGAACTTTGGATTTTGATTTGTGAAGGAACTCCTTATGGAAAACAAAGTTAACTCAATACTCTGCTGTTTTTACCCAATTAAGGCACCTAGCAGGTGAGCGTCTAGTGACAGACGCAGCTATTTTGATCAGACTTGATTACTTTAATATATGGTATATGAGCTCCCTGCTAACACCCTAAACAGAGTACAACTTCTCCAGATTATGACAGTGAGACTGGTTTTTGGGCAGCATAGAAATGACCATGTGACTAATGACTGTTGCAAATTGCACTGGCTAACAGTGAAGCTGATGATTAAAGTCCCCGTGCATGGCTCATGAGACTCTATATGGCACAGGAGCTTCTGCCACTCAATAAATGCATGTAGAGCCCCCTACACCTTGTATTAAGACCAACTTTGATCGAATCATATATGGATGGCTTTTAGACATCTATTTGATATACTTCCCTGGGCTAGAAGGTTCACTGTTTTTAAGGCCTTAGGTTCTCACCCACATTATGCAGCATGCTTCATTAGTTCTGCTCCTAACAGTTCTGGTGACAGTGACCCAAAGTGAGTTTCTGTCAGTTTAAAATATGTTATTTGGAATTGGAAGATTGGTATAGTACATTTTAGTCTGAGCTCCCTTTTATAAAACCCTTAGACTCATCTTTCTCATTAGTCCTGTTTTGCTCTCTCACACTCAGCCCATCAATTCAATCTTTCCACCAAGATGTCAGTGGGTAAGCTTGCACTTATAAGTACCTTACACATTAATTTCTTCATTCATTCATTCAACCTCCCATATATTCTAAAAACCCTTAGTGACTCAGGGCCAGATGTATCAAAGAGTTTTGCCCATTCTGTGTTGATGGGACAATATGTTCATACGTATGTCCCTCAGTGCTTAACACTGCGCACTGTTCTCTCAGCAACCATGCTTCAAGAAGACTTAGCCACTCCTACCACCACAATCAAACTTCATGCAATCTTTCTTACGCGGACATTGTTCGCACCAAATTCCATGCACAATCTGGATGTTCTGGTCACAAAATCCTGTGGCATCTAGCAGATCATAAAACTGAAGTCAACATGAAAGGGATTTGTAGTTTGCCATTTATTATCATGAACATGCAAAGTTCAGTAGCAACTAAACCTTTACTGTTCCAAGCTCCTCTCTTGACACGCTAAGAAAATGAAATTATCCCGTCCTGTCTTATCAAGTGTTTGCCCTGTAGTAACTCGGTCTTCCAGCCCATGATTTCTGATCTCATAACTTCATCGACAATCAACGACACGAAAAACAAAATGTTCCTTGATAATGTTATTCTACCTGATGGTACATTCCGGGATACTCTTCAAGCACTTGTTTCATTCGAGGAATGCCAAGCTATCCACACCATAGTACAGCCCAGAACTAGTGACGTGCCTCAAGAAGATGTGGTGACGTACACATATACCAGAGAGCCTGATGAAGCTAACTGCCCTCTGCCTGGCCCATAGGCTGCCTTATCATAAAAGTGATAACTCTTTACTAAAATAACAACAAAAGCAGGAAAGACGTTAAGATGATGAGGCCTGTGGAACCCGCATGTCCGATCAGTGATTTAATATGTGAGTTGATAAGCAGTACTTGGAGGAGAGCAAGCTATACTTCGCTCAATAAACTATAGCCGATGACTTTTGGTGCGTTATTTTTTCAAAATAATAGCTTCAATGCTATTCGAAAAACTAACTATAATGCTAAAATGTCACTGTAACATAATTTTTTTAGTGCAAAATCCCTGACCTTCCCTTCTCATCTACATTTTCGTGTTGCAGAGTGTGATTCTATGTAGATTGTAGAAGGTACTTTGGGTAGGGGTAGTGGTGTTGAAGCAGCACACGAAGGAACAATTTAGGGTGGTCACCGGCAGGCTGCCTGGTACAGCTACCTTGTCGTGGTGTTTCTTCTCTTAATGTTGTGATGGGAATCATAGTAATTATTTTAAAACCTTTTAGTAGACAGTTATTCAGGGGCATTTCACTTTTCTAGGTAACTCACATTCCAATACCATTCAATCAATGACAGATTCACTGTAGATGCACTACATTTACCTGTATATGTCCAGCCAGAAATCAATCAAGTCCTATTCATTCAGTTACATTTTATTACTGAGATAATGGGCAGGTGCCGTACCTGTACAGGTACATATAAAAGGAGCAAATGATCAAGTGTATTTCATTCAATGGCATATTTATTTGGCAAAAATGATCAAACAATATGACTAATTTGCAGTTTTGAGGATAACAAATGGTCAGGCACAGTGCATTCATTGCTGAACTGGTAGCTTTTTAGAAAACAAACAATCACGCACAGTATAATCGATGGCACATGTTAAGAGTGATGTATGTGACTCTTTCTTCAGGTCCAATCTGGACTGTTGATGGAAGCCAGCATAGGTCCGGCTTCTGGGAGTTGAAAGAAGGTGGAGCCGCAGGACATGTTCTTGTGTAAACCCTCTCAAAGGGTTGAGTGTTGATAACATGCTACAAAGGAGAGTGAGATATGGTAGAGGGCATGAGGATGCCAGAAGCACCTGTTTCATCAAGTAAGAGGTTTATCATGTTTCTGGAAACATAAGGTTTGAAGTAAGGCCCGGTCAAAAGATGACTGACCAATGCACAGTAGACATACCTTCTTCTAAAGGAGGGAGCAAACAGATATTGAAGAGTGGAGGTAGTCAATATATAGTTTAGTAGCAGAGAGAAAGCAAGATGGAAGTAAAACTCTATCAGGATTAGATTAATTAGTACAAACGGGGGCTTTGTAGTAAATAATGAAGGGGGTGGACAGAAGCATCTGAGTCCTAGGTCTTTCGTTTGGTAGATAGGGTCACTTGCGTACAAGAGGACACGTGAACTTGAGCAGTTAACATAAACATGCAGGCAAGAGATTTCATTGCCTGCATAGCCATCTGTCCAGGTCTTCCAAGGTTGCATGACGTTTTCTACATAACCTGTATTGGTCAATGAAGTCCTGCATGTCTCTGTTCAGTTGTTTTGCTTGCCTTTAATGGTGCTGCATGCAAGCTATTGCAGAAAATGCACGAGCTTGTTGACATCTCAGTAAGGTTTAAAGATACGTTTGTATTTCAAGACATCTGTGCTAATTTAATTTAATGGTTTCTAACGCGCTAGAATCGACTCCGGAAGGAGTATCTCTGTGCAATAGACCGCTGGGGAACCAGTCTTGGCTTTCCCTGTGAGATGGTCCCTACAGGGTATCTCCAAGGTGAAACCAGGCATCCCGGCGTATGTAGGGGCCGTTGTGGAGATGAGGCAAGCTAATGCCCAGAGTTGACGAGTGTGATCCCTGGTTAGAGTAGGCACTGAGGTGAGAATTATCGAGTCCGCTGACCCTGGTCCACGACTCTGCCGCGTCGGGAATTGAACCCTGGTCCCGGGCCGTCTTCTGCTCCCGTGTCTGCCGCCTCTAACCAGTGAGCCACACCACTCCACTCACTGCTACACCTACTGATGCACTCACTGAGGTGACATTGTCACCCTTTTTTGTGGTTGTTTGCCTCATAGGTGTCTGTATGCGTGTCTGGTGCTGTTTTCAATGTTATGTATCTACACGTATTTAGTTAGGCCAATGAGTGTGTAAGGGCATTTATACATATGTAAGGGTCTTATGCCACAAGTTGGCAATTGGTGTTGTGCATCATAGGTTTCCCACATTTGCCACAATAGTGATTATGCTTGTTGTTGTTGTTTATTCCCCCTCAACTTCAGAAGACATTAGTGACCTCCTTTCCTCTTTCACGACTGGACTAATGCAATAGCCTGTACCTAACTGCCCATAAGCATGTGCTAAACAGGCTGCAAACTCTGCAAAATACAGAAAATTCCAAAGTATTATTCGGTTGCCATACCTTTAAGGAAGTTATACTGGCTTTCTATCAGGCAGAGAGTTACTTTCAAGTCTCTGTGCCTTGTCTTTGAGGACCTGAACGACCAAGGACCTTTTTTCCTCAAAAACAGTTTTAACTGGTACCAGCCCACTACGTGACTAAGATCCTCTTCAGCAAAACCAGTTTCTGTTCCCAGCTTCAAACGAGCTACCAGGGGTGGCCACAGCTTTCTGCAGGCAGTCCCTCGTGCCTGGAATGAACTTCCGCTTCACATTAAAGCTTCTTCCAACCTCTTAGGTTTCAGAACATCCCTTAAAACCGCCTCTTTAACTCTCCACTTTAGGCCTTCTCACCACTGTACTATATTGCCACACAATGATCAGCACCAAGACAACCTCACGGGCAATCAAGCGCTTAATACATATTTCATAACATAACATTACACATACAAATGTGACACTCATCTGCACCTATACATCAGTTCTTCCTGACACCAATGATATATGTGCAATCTATGTGCTCCATCGATGCGGCAGTTTTTCCTATGTTGTCCACATTTAAAAGGCAGTTAAAAATAAAATAAAATTGCTCACACTAGCAAATGCAGCATACGCGTAGCAGCAATGTTATGCCTATGCTGCATTTGCTAGTGTGAGCAATTTTTTAATATATTTTTATATATTGTTATGTAACTGCCTCTGGTAGTACATTGACGTTCACCTCAGGGATTGAGGCAGTTCTTGCTATTGAAAACATTCAAGTGTAACACTAAGCAGCAGTAATGCATCTGTTTGCACTCCACAATTTGTATACGCACAGAACCTATGTGATATATATATATATATATATATATATATATATATATATATATATATATATATATATATATATATATATATATATATATATATATATATATATATATTCACTGAAAAAACCATAGGTTGTAGACCATATATAGTTAGGAATTAGCATTTACAAAACCTTGAAAATTCACTGAAAAAACCATAGGTTATAGACCATATATAGTTAGGAATTCGCATTTACAAAACCTTATTTTACTCACACAAAACCATTGAAATTCCATATATAGTTAGTTGCACTAACTATATATCGTGCACCCGCAATCCACTGCTGATGATGTCACATATTACATCATTCATGACATGGTCAGTGACATCACTGATGACATCACTGATGACATCTCAAATGACATCACTGATGACATCTCAAATGACATCACTGATGACATCACTGATGACATCTCATTTGACATTACTGATCACATCACTGATGATATCATTCATGTGATAATACGATGAACCTCTTCAGACTCTAATATAACCTTAGATACAATCAGTGTAACCAGACACTCACAGACTGTCACTCATCCATGGAGTTACTCACACACCTAGTCAGTCATGCAAAGAATCAATCACACCTCCATTTCCTCAACTATACAGTTATACAAACTTTACTTATTCAAACATATACTAACACATATTTACTCTCTTATACAATCCCTGATACAAGTTCACAATGATCCATACAGCCACTCACACATTCACTGGCTCTTATGCACAGTTATTTATATATGTCAACTCTCACATGTACTGTGTTTTACATATGTACTTACTTTGACATGTAGCACTGAGATATCCATTCACTCACCAATACACTCATGCACACAGTCAACCGCCCATACAGCTGTTTCCACATGCACTTTTGAAACCATACATCTAGTGAATCAACTGCTCACACATCTATGCACAGAGTCATACACCTCCCAGCCACCCACACACACACTCAGTCTCCCATACAAATACTTGGGCAACCAATCAATAACCCATATAGTTACTCATATAGCTACTTATCAACACATGCAACAGTTTACAGAACAACAGACATAATGATGCACAAATTAAGACAGTTTAGTCACTAACCCATGCACTCAGTGAGACACATTTAATCACTCACTCATACAGTCAGTCATGCACCTACTAAATCCTTCATCCAGACACTTATACATCCACTCATTCTTCAATATGTAAGACATATTTTAACTTTACAGAAACATACAGTCACTGGATGTTGTCATCAGTGATGTCATCAGTGATGTCATTTGAGATGTCATCAGTGATGTCATCAGTGATGTCACTGACCATGTCATGAATGATGTAATATGTGACATCATCAGCAGTGGATTGCGGGTGCGCGATATATAGTTAGTGCAACTAACTATATATGGAATTTCAATGGTTTTGTGTGAGTAAAATAAGGTTTTGTAAATGCGAATTCCTAACTATATATGGTCTATAACCTATGTTTTTTTCAGTGAATTTTCAAGGTTTTGTAAATGCTAATTCCTAACTATATATGGTCTATAACCTATGGTTTTTTCAGTGAATTTTCAAGGTTTTGTAAATGCTAATTCCTAACTATATATGGTCTATAACCTATGGTTTTTTTAAGTGAATTTATATATATACATGCATATATAAACATATATCATCTGTATATCTATATAAATACAAACATAAATGCATGCATACATATACTTATAAGCATACAGATGCATGTTATTTACATGAAAGTTGAAAAAACACTAATAAAAGCAAAGCTAAAAAGCCACCTCATTACAAACAGAATGGCTTTAACTTAAACGAGGGCGAGATCTATTGCATTTTCAATGCTTGTTTACTTTGGTTCCATCAAGAAGGCATTCAGATGTGTCACACATTTGCCATAAACTCTGAATGTTAGCACTCTAGTTGCACATTAGATCACTGTAGTAAAGCTACTGCTCACCAGGGACGTCTGCTGCTGGTATTCAAAGTGCATGTTTCAGTCTGCATGTCAGAATTTTTTTAATGAAATAGAAGAGGATTTGAGAAGTCACTCAAAATGATCCCTAATTTTTCTTTCTGAAGCACTAACCATACTTTCTATGGCAAAATTAACCCCCTCATGTTGTTCCTTTTTAAATTGAGTGTTTTCAGACTTACCACTTCATTCCAATCAAGATGGCTTCTGGTGTGCCATACTTTTGTCATAAGTAAGACTGTTAGCGCTCTAGTTGTTCTTTAGAACACTCTGGGACATTCTGTCATTGGGCTATACTTGGGGTACATCTGGGTGATATTTGGGCTACATTTAGGCTCTTTTGTCTCTGGTGGCCATCTTGGGAGACTGTATGTCAGAATTTTTTAATGTAATTGAAGAGGGTTTGAGAAGTCACTCAAAATGTGCCCTAATTTTTCTTTCTGCAGCACTAATCATAATTCATATGGCAAAATATACCCCCTCATTTTGTTCCTTTTTAAATTAAATGTTTTAAGAGTTACCACTTTATTCCAATCAAGATGGCTTCAGGTGTGCCATACCTTTGTAATAAGTAGGACTGTTAGCGCTCTAGTTGTTCTTTAGAACACTCTGGGACATTCTGTCATTGGGCTATACTTGGGCTACATCTGGGTGATATTTGGGCTACATTTGGGCTCTTTTGTCTCTGGTGGCCATTTTGGGAGACTGCATGTCAGAATTTTTTTATGAAATAGAAGAGGATTTGAAAAGTCACTCAAAATGTGCCCTAATTTTTCTTTCTGCAGCACTAATAATACCTTCTATTGCATAATATACCCCCTCATTTTGTTCCTTTTTAAATTAAATGTTTTAAGAGTTACCACTTTATTCCCATCACGATGGCTACAGGTGTGCTATACCTTTGTAATACGTAGGACTGTTAGCGCTCTAGTTGTTCTTTAGAACACTTTAGGAGGCTGCAGTAGAGCACAAAGGAATCAACTGACAGTCTCTGTCCTTGTTGGATGTACATGTTTTACTGAGAATGTCAGACTTCATTTTCACATGACTGAGAAAGATAATGTGAATTTACAGAAAATATGCTTTCAGTTTAGCTTATAGATCCCCTTCTAAACCACTGTGGGAAAATCATGAGATATTAGTTTTCTTTCAAACAATATTCATGATATCACAGCAGAAGGTTTTTTCACATGGTAAAATCACCTTAGAACCCACCACAATTCCTAAAACGAGTATGGTACCATCAACAAATGATTTATAATGTAACTAAAGTCCTAAAACCCTCTATTAACTACAATGCTTTTTAATGAGGTGCTATCATGTATATTGGTCCCAAGATGGCTGCCAACACTTCTTGGATGAAGTGCTGACAGCCAATCAGATCAGATGTGTGGTTAGGCTCCGCCCAGATATATATCTTTTTTTGAACCTAAATTACTCAAACTCCACTGGAGCACATATATTGAGACCTAGCAAAGGCACATCGGGCTAACAGTCCCTACAATTTTGCCAAGTTTCGTGCAAATCCATTCAGCCGTTCGAGCTAAAAGTGAGGCCAACCGCCCTATGGAAATTAACATGGGAAAAACGCGTTTTGGGACCCCCCTTTTTTCTCAGCCCCCCCTTGATGAAACCCCCCCAAATTGTCAGGGGCTGCTCAGAAACAAAATGTTCCATTTTCCTGACAATTTCAGCCAATTCCGTCCACAAACGCCAAAGTTATTAGACATAGAATTTTCAAAAATCCCATAGAGAAAAAATCCTAACTATATATACCTACTGGCGACCGCCAGTAGGTAATATATATATATATATATATATATATATATATATATATATATATAAAATGTTTTCTATGAGGCATCTTGAACTACAGTCATGAAAGAATCAAGCTGAACAGCTTAGATTACTGGAAAAAAGCACAAATAATTTTTGTTTAAACTGGAGTGCCTCTTCCACTACTAATTCTTATCTTGAACTACAGTACCTAGTTGTTCTCTCTTGCTTTGTGCTTGCTCGGCTGGTTCAGTATGTTAAATTATAGCATCTTCTTAAATAATATTGTTTTTCCGCCTTGGCACCTGCCAGAATCAACACATTTGCAGATATGCTTTTCCACCTTTGTTTATTCTGGCTGTTTAAGTGACATCTTCTGTTTTCCATATCAAAAGAATGCTCCTTTGTGAAGCCTGACACTCAACGGTGTTAGCCGCACAGGTTCCAGGGGAGGTTCTGGGCCTTCCTATGTGCTGTGTTTAATTTGAGCCGATGACTACTGTTCGTCGGCTGGCACTTAATTGTCACCAACGGCATTTATTACAGTCTGCCATGAGCACAACAGTTGTTTAGTAGTACAATATACTTTCAACATGACTAATACCTGCAGCCCAAACAATATTGCAGCTTTCGGTGGCCTGGGATAGTCTGAATTATCACACTTGTAGTAGTGTGATGGTTAGTAGTTGTCTTGGTACAGTCATTGCCAGTGTTGGCAGGGGTGGTGCAAGAATGCAGTGGCCTCCAGACAAGGAAACAGGAACTTATATGTTTTGCAAATTAAGCATTGCCTCAGTGGATTTGCTGGCTAAGTGAATTCATCTTAGTGATTTCTTCCGAGAAGAGTGCCTACTTTTTGTGTGTCACAATTAAAGATGTGCAAGTCAAGTAGTTCAAGGGAAGGCCTAAGCCATAGACTACCCGGAGGCCTGGCTTGCTTCTAAGAACCTAATCATCTACTGATCCTCACAAAAACGAAAAAATCCATGTGGTATTACTACTGTGGGGGTAGGGGAGGGGTGATGTAAATTGAGACATTCTGTGCATAGTATTCATGCCGAATTATCCATCAATTTAGTGAGATTACGCAGAATTATGAGAGAAGAGTAATTCTGCGTTTAGAGCTATTTCTTGCACAAAAAGTGCCATCTCAAGTCCAAAGTGGATGCAAGAACTTATTTTGTGCTGACAAATACACCTAAATGCAGCAGAGTACAAACAGTGAGCGTGAGTAGCCGCTCGCGCTCACTAAATGTGCTCTTGGAGTGATAGTTCCCCCAATGTACTCCTGGCATTTAGCGCTATTTTTACTAGTCCCACTCCCACGTAAGCAAAACCAGTGAAAGTATTGGACTTTGGATCGGTTACATTTCCAATTTCTTCTTCACTCTAAGCAAACATAGGGAAAGTGAAGACCTTTGGATGGGTTAGGTTTATCATATTCACTCCAACATTAGCAAAAGTAGACAATTTGAGCAGTAGTAGAGAAATTGTTGGACTTAGAGGGGTCAAGTTTGATATTTCCACCACTAACTTTTTAAAAATAAAACATTTAAATATAGACTAAAAACATTTAAAACATATTTAAAATAAAAATAATTACTCATCAATTATAAATAAAAAAAATGGGCTTTAAAAATAAAAATGTTGACAATTCTCTGGAGTCTCATCGGTCCACAATGTGGACGGTGGGGGGGGGACATGGCCCCCCTAATGCGGTACTTCATAAAAATGATCTTCACCTCCCTGCTGGAAAACATCCAAACTAGTCAAGCAAGAACTGTCAAAAGACCTCAGGGATGTTAAGCATGATCTAGCAGAAGTACTTGAGACGGTCTCAACACTTGAGGATAATGTAACAGCACAGGGTCAGGAACTTAAACATCTGTGGCGAGGGGTTCTCAATTTACATGAGCAACTTGCCACCTTCAGGCCCAGGCAGAGGGCCTTAAAAATCGTTCAAGGAGAAACAACATCCATATCTGGGGATCAGCGAGGGGACCAGTGGGCACTGACAGAATGGCTTTCTTCCTGGCTGTCAGGACCCCGCTAGTCTTACCGTAGTCTGGCGGGGCGATCTCGTAGAGATGACATGAGCATCCACCACCGTCCCCACCTACCCCTGGTAGAGGCTGACACTAACAAGGATGTAGATGAAACCGGGGGAAGATGCCAAGAAAACAAAGGATGAGTTGTGGACAGAATGGAAAGATGACCTCTGGTTCCTTATGACCCCTGGAAAGATGCCACCTGGAATGGGAGAGCAGGGAAAGTTATTACCAATGAAAGATACACAGCCTCACTCTCTTCTTGAATGCATAATCACCTTGTGAAAGGCACTCTGGAATATCATAGCAAGGTCAGCGGGTCAGCAAAGTAGACTGTAAAGCATATAGCGCTCCTGCGCGTGGACAACCAGAAAACAAGCAAGCGCTCCTGCGCACAGTAGACCTGGAAGCCCAGAAAGCGCTCTTACACATGGAATAGTCAAGGAAACAAACAAAGTAACTTAGCGCTCACGCGCATGGAAGGACAAGAAAACCAAGCAAGTGCTCCTGCACTATGAAACACCCTCAAAAGCAACTGAGCGCTTGTTATATGCTGCCTGTGTGCTTTCCAGCACACAGGTTTCTCAGAACTTAGAATGTTTTACCAGGCTTCTCTTTGGGGGGTTCTGTGTATGTCAGTTGGAGCTGGACTGCGCTTGTTGCCAGTCTCTGTGGATGTTAAGCTGTTCCTCTAACTTCATTAAATCTTTATCCTGAAACCAACTCATCTTGAGGACCTCGTTTCTTTTCTACAGCGCTCCTGAACATGTAAAGACAAAAAAAAGTAAGCGCTCCTGCGCATGAAAACCCCAAAGTATCTTTAGCGCTCCTGCGCATCCTGGCATCCAGCAAGTGCTCCGGTGAGAGGAAACCAAGAGTAACCAAGCATTCCTGCGCTGAGCTCTAGGTCGCGGGGTCCGACCACAGAGAGTAGCAGGAAGAACAGGAATAGCAAAGTGCCTTTAAGAAGCAGAGACGCGCCGAGCGCGAGTCTCAGTCTGGAAAGTCACTGAAGCTTAGGTTCGGGAACGTCCTGAGGCGAAGGCATTAATCCAAAGCACGGCGCAACGGGAACCGTGCTGGTTATGCGGATTTCGCCGATACGCCGTGATTAAGGTGACGATTCAGAAAAGGAGGTGGTGATGAACAGTGTCTGAATTAAGCAGACCACTCTTACCCAGTCCAAAGATCAGGGCTTGATCCATCACCAATATTTAGCTCACTGCACCATCCCAGCTCAGAACCTGGCTATATGCAAATCAGTCTGTCCCTGGCCCAGTGCATGATGGGAACAGGGCAAACCAAACTTCCCAGTGTAAGAATTGGCTTGGTAGTTTGGTTTGCCCTGTTCCCATCCTGCACTGGGACAGGAACAGACTAATTTGCATATAGCCAGGTTTTGAGCTGGGATGGTGCAGTGAGCTAAAAAATGGTGTTGGATCTAGCCCTGATCTCTTGACTGGGTGAGAGTATTCTGCTTAATTCAGAAACTCTGTCCATCACCACCCCTTGTTGTTAAATATTTGGTCCACCCTAAGCATGGAAGGGTATACTCAGATTTGAGTCCCTTGCTCATTGCACCATCAGGATTCAAGCAAGCCGGGCCGACGACGGCTGAAATGCCAGAAACCGGTCCCCGGAGGCTTGTTTCCTTCCCAGTGTAAGAATTGGCTTGGTAGTTTGGTTTGCCCTGTTCCCATCATGCACTGGGACAGGAACAGACTAATTTGCATATAGCCAGGTTCTGAGCTGGGATGGTGCAGTGAGCTAAAAAATGGTGTTGGATCTCTTGACTGGGTGAGAGTATTCTGCTTAATTCAGAAACTCTGTCCATCACCACCCCTTGTGATTAAGGTGACGTCAGCTTCTGGTTCCTGGAAGCTAGACCGCTTACCTTGTTCCCCACACCAAGGGCGGATTCAGCCTTCCGCAATCGTTCGGGGAATCGGGGAGATGGAATCGTGACACTGGCCCTCTTTCTTCAGAACTTTGGCTCTGAGATTGAGTTCTGCATACAGCTGGATAGAGTCCAGAGAGTGAACGGAGCTGACACGGGAGGGTGTTGCTTGTCAGCAGTGGCGGCTCACACAGGTAATGCTGTGGGGCGGTGATGCAGGGAGGGTGCTGGGCTGGGTGGGGAGGTAGTGGAGTTTGACATACGACGGGAGAGTGGAGAGCAAATAAATAGATCAATAAAAGCACTTCCAACCTACTTCCTGATCTGAAGGGAACACGACAGATGTGTCATCTGCCCCCCTGCTCTTTGCATTATATATGAAGCCAATGATGCAGAGACTCCGGGATGACCCAAAGATTACTGGGGTGCAGTTTGGGGGAAGCTGCATATCCTGAACCGTTATGCAAATGATGATGTCCTGGCAGTGCTTGACAACTCTATGCAATCTCTTCCAACCTATCTTGATGAGCTGGAAAAGTTTTAGTAAGGCGTCAGGCTTCCGCATCAATCTCCAGAACTCACATGCTTTCAGTCTTATTGTTTCCCCTCACACTCAGGAACAGTTAGCTGCTCAGCATCCCCTGATGTTTACTGGCACCTCCATATCTAATGTGGGAATACAATTTGCTCTGACCTTCCTATATACTGCAGCCATTACCAATTGTGTGCTATTTCACTAGACTAAGGCGGACCTGGCCCAGCAGGAACACTATTGCCTCTCCTGGCAAGGGAGGGTAGGTGCTCTAAAATGCAAAACAACAGTTGATGGACAGAATGCAGAACAATGTCATACATTCACCCCAGTACAGAGATCTGGGCCTAAATCCATCGTTTTTTTTGCACTCCACACCACCCCAGTTCAGACATGGCCATATGCAAATCAGCCTTGACCCTGTGCCTCATGGGAACAGTCCAGCCCGAACTGCCAAGCCATATCTTTCCTGGACCCAAATCAAGAATCTTCGGACCGGTTTCTGGCTATCAGCCGTCTTCAGCCAGGATAGCTTGACTCCAGTGGTGTGGAGAGCATGGGACTCACGTCTGAGCATACCCATCCCACTCGGGGTGACAAATTGGAAAACAACAGTTGATGGACAGAATGCAGAAAAATGTCATACATTCACCCCAGTACAGAGATCTGGGCCTAAATCCATCGTTTTTTTGCACTCCACACCACCCCAGTTCAGACAATGCCACATGCAAATCAGTCTTGACCCTGTGCCTCATGGGAACAGTCCAGCCCGAACTGCCAAGGCATGTCTTTCCTGGACCGGAATCAAGCATCCTAGGACTGGTTTCTGGCTATCAGCCGTCTTCAGCCAGGATAGTTCGACTCCAGTTGTGTGGAGAGCATGGGACTCACTTCTGAGCATACCCATTCCACTCGGGGTGACAAAATGCAAAACAACAGTTGATGGACAGAATGCAGAACAATGTCATACATTCACCCCAGTACAGAGATCTGGGCCTAAATCCATTGTTGTTTTGCACTCCACACCACCCCAGTTCAGACATGGCCATATGCAAATCAGCCTTGACTCTGTGCCTCATGGGAACAGTCCAGCCCGAACTGCCAAGCCATGTCTTTCCTGGACCGGACTCAAGCATCCTAGAACCAGTTTCTGTCTATCAGCCGTCTTCAGCCAGGATAGCTTGACTCCAGTGCTCTAAAAATGACCATGCTCCTTCAGACCCTCTTCCTGTTTCAGGCCTTGCTTCTATCCCCCTTTGAGGAGGCGGTTAATACTTGACAAGCATAACTTTACTGTTTTGACTGGGGAGGGAAATGCCTGTGCATGCACCGCAATCTGATTTACCTACCTTTAGCTAAATGGGGTCTGGAGCTCCTAATCTCATTCAGAATTACCAAGCTGCATAACTCTGCTTCCTTCTAGAATGGAATGGACCCAAAGCTGAAACTCGTTTGTGCTCTTTGGATAGGGCGATGAGAAGAGATCCCCTGTGGACGGTGCCCCGGCTTCACTGGCAATAGCAGGTGTGGAGCCTATACTCCTCATCAGTCACTAGAGAGGGCTGGCCTCCCTCAACTCACTGCTGAAACCCACTTTGGGCAATCCAGAATTTGCGCCAGGCCTTTGGGCTGGAGACTATTCCGCCTGGCAGCATGAGGGTTGCAGATCCATGAGCCACCTTTTTGACTCCTCATAGCCTGTATCATTTTTACATCTGAAAGTGTCTTTTGGACTTCTGAGATGGAACGTCTCCACTATATTCAGATTCGGCATTTGGTAATGCACCCAGCAGTGAGAAGTGGTGCTCAGAGGCCACTTACGATATATAAAAAATGGCTTCTTACTAATAGGAGTATTATATCTGAGCTATACGCACTCCTTGCACATTCTGGCACCATAGAGTAAACACCAGGCCAGAGGAGATGGGAACAAGAACTTTGTTGAACACTTACACAGAAATATTGAGAAGATGTTTATTACAGAGACCCCCATACAGCACGTAACATGGCACGTAATATGGCCACAGTACTAAGATTGTGACATATTGGTGTCTTACACCTGGCAGATTGCACAGGAGGAGCCGTGCCAATTGAGAACATTGTTTGAGAGACTGTGAAAAGTGATATGCACACTCATACAATTATTGTGTGCTTCCCCAAAACTGACTAGATACATGGATGCAATTTTGAACGACTGACACTAACCTGGAAACACAACTCTGCGGATTCCCAGCCTATGTTATACTTGGGCCTCTAAACCCATTGACTTTACTCCCGAAATCTAGATGCGGTGAGCCAGCAATCAGGGACTAATACATTTATCACCTGGACCCAATTCAATACCCTACAAGTCCCTTACACGCTGGGTGAGTGTAAACTAAATTGAGCAAATTCTCATTACCATATCACCCTCGCATTACCCTTTGTGGTGATGCAATCTTTATTATGTAATCAGGGTTTGGCAAAGTAATACTTGGATCTAGAATAAACTACTATACACTTCTTCATATAAACCAGTCAATAACACTAATTAAGACAAACTTATTTATGAGTCAATAATGCTTTATCTAAAATAATGTGAATGCTCATCATGTAGAATACAGCGCAAATCATAAATCACTATACAAGAGAAACATCAATGGAAAATGACATAAGCACATCTCAAATGCAATGCTCTGAGTGAGTGGAAAAGTGTAGAGACAAAAGTCATTTGCAAAACAGTTATGCAAATTCAGAATATCATACTAACCAAGGTTCAAGAGATTTGGAAAGCTACTCTCTGGCCATGAGAGTAAGCAAGGTCCCTCAAGAAGAGTTGAGGAGCAAAGTTTAAAGTTAGGTTTCAGCAGAACAGCAGCCATCCCATAGAATTTAGGCAACACCAACACAGCCCTCTCCTCTCGCAAAGTAGGAAAATCATGCCTAAAACCCCACACCCTCTTTCTACAACTAATTGTACCCTAAATTCACGAAAGTCCAACCCACATTGTATCATAACAGGCAATTTCATTTCATCCTATTGGTTGAAACAAGGGGTGTTCTAACACACCACGACATGACAATTTCGCAAAAAGATCTATTGTCCGTTTATTCATTTTATCAACTTCCAGCAAAAGAAATACAATTTCAAACTTCCATAGTTTGTACACTTCCTCCATCTTAGTCATGTATCAACTTTTATGCAACAATTGTTTTATGCGCCTCTCACTGAGGAAGTGTTCTGTTCTCTTTATTCAATTTGTTTCCTCCATGCAGCCTTGGCAGACACACAGGGTCTCCGAAGGACAGTTCACAAGTTCTTCCCTTCAACTTTTCTAATACGCCATATTAATTTCTGAAGACGCACTTGGGTCTTTTCCACAGAGTAGAAACATCACACTTCTAGGAAAGAAAAATACAAATGTTTTTTATTGTTTATAAAGCCATACTATTAAAAATGCCCTATGTGATGCATATATTCTCACTTCATCTATGTGCATTTTAAAAGATTATTCTTTTGATTCAGTTTAATGTAAAATAAAACTAGCAGCTTTTAGTCTGGTATTTTCTCCACTAACCACATGTATTTGCGGCCTACTTCAGTATCTTAACACACGTTTGCGCAGTTTTCGTTTTTCCCATTAGCATTTTGCATTCGATTTGCACATCATTTGATTAGTATTTTCACACAATGAGGGTTCAATCCGAGCAGGTTTTATTTCGCGAAAACCCTGCTCCATCAGTCCCCCCTTGGATGGCGACTTAAAAAAATCCAACCCAAAATACAAATTGGCATCATGTATATTACTCAAAAAGCAGTAGTTCTATTTTGTTTCAACATACCTTCATCTATATCCTTTTGTCTTCTGGCTCTATTTCTTCTCTCTTAGTCTTTCTTGCTCTCCGTTTAGTATCCAATGTTTGTTTCTCACATCTGCAACATCTATACATTATTACCAGCATTACTATCCCTGTAACCTCAGCAACTATTGGTGTTAGTATTTTCCCTAATAAGCTATTACCAAAGGTAGAAAACAGGGCCGGACTGGCTACCGAGCTTTCCTTTATAAACGATGCCAAACAAATGTTTTAAAAAGTAGGCTTTAAAGCTATTTGTTTTGCATTGCTTCTTTAGAAGTGCCTGCAGCTCCCCAACAAAATCAGTCCCTCTGCAGTGAACCTAGACCCCACCCTACCACCCCAGCAAAAAAACGCCCTGTAGCCAGTCTGGACCAGGTAGAAAACTAATTTCCTACTGAGGAGAAACCCTTACCAAGTCTCTCCCAAGCACCGTCAACCTTCGGTTCAGTTACATCTTCTCGCAAATGTGTAATATTCTTAACATATCCCTTCAGACTCTTGCTTTTGTCAGGAATTTAAATACATCACTGTTGAATTTTCAACATGCTACAGGCCCCACCCTCTTTAGCCAATAATACATCAAGAGCAAGTCTATTCTGTAAGACCATAGATCTTATAACAACCATTTCAGTATCAATCTTCAAAAACCCACCAGCAGTGTCTGTTGATAAGCGATCAACCACTGTGGACAATTTTCTAATTTTATGTGAATTTAGAATTACCCCAACTGAAGGTATCAATGCTTCGAAAATATCATCAACAATTTTTGCAACACTAATTCCCCTTTACCTACAAGTTAGTTCACCCTTGTTTTTATTGATTCCATGACTTTTATTAAAATGATACACCTTGGGAAAGACAATTCCCATATAACAACACCTATACCAATGTGCAGGCAACTTATAATAGGCATTCTTACCACACACTTATTATATATTCCAGGGAAAACAGGATCTGTTCCTCCTCTTATTCCCCAACCTACCGTAATTAAGAACACAGGCTCACATTCAGTAGAACCAATGAAATAGGTATTGAAGTCAGTTTTCAATCTAAGTAAGCAAAGCATTCCCCTAGGATGACAATCCAGAGTCATTGCAGCATATGTCTCACCCTTTTTATAATCACCTTCTCTAAAAGCCCATGGAGGTACACAGGACTCTTGCTCAGTATTCTTTTCCTTTAAACTCTGTCTTCTATCTTCTACTAAATTTATAAATTCAATCTCCTCCTGACGCAACTTGTATGTTACATTATTTTGGTGAGCATATACAGTATCTATTGTTTTAGTGGAAAGAAAGGATTCTCCCATTAATTCAGCATCTCTAGCAGTAATTACCGCATTCATATTCCTTCTAATTGGAATTTCAGAAAACACTAAATCAAAATTTGAATTTGAATTTGAATTTAAAAATATTTTTTAAGCGCACATACACCAGGCGGCTTCTTGCCGCTGAAGGATGCATAACCCGAGAGGCAGAGTTGTGGGGATTAGGGCGGGAAAGCTTGTAGGAAAAGAAAAGTTTTGAGCACCTTGCGGAACTCAGAATACGAGGGTATAGATCTGATAGTGTGGGGGAGGGAGTTCCAGAAAGTGGGGCCAAGAACAGCTAATTTCATACCCCCCATTCTGCTCTTCCTGAACCCCGGTACAAAGAGGAGAGACTGGGTGGAAGAGCGGAGCTCTCTAGCAGGCCTATAGTTTTTGATTTCCGAGTTTATAAAAGCTGGAGCAGTTCCGGCTCGGGCCCGAAACGTTGTACATCCCAGCTTGAAAAAGGCCCGCTCTCTGATGGGGAGCCAGTGCAGGGCCTTTAATACGGGAGTGACATGGTGCGACTTGGAGAGACCATAAATGAGGCAGGCAGCTTGGTTCTGGACCAATTGAAGGCGTCGGAGGGCATAGGCAGAAACACCATTGTACAAGATGTCACCATAATCTAGGCACGATAACACCATTGCCATAAATATGAGTTTTAAAGCAGAAAAGGAAAAAAATCTGGAAATCTTTTTAATGGTGCGAAGGGTAAAAAAACAGGACGATACCACCATACTAATCTGAGAGTGTAAGGTGAGATGTTGGTTCAGCGTAATCCCAAGTGTTTTGACTGAACGAGAAGGTAAAGGGGGGGAACCAAGGGAAGGGGGCCAAAAAGTGGGGGTCCAGGGACTGGATGTACCACCCGTGAGAACTAACTCAGTTTTGTCTGGATTAAGTTTTAAATGGTTAAGGTTCATCCAGTCCCTGATGAAAATCATAACTGATTGAAAACTGTGAATGGACTCAGGGGAATGGGAGAGGTTAAAGATGAGCTGGAGGTCAAAATTTGAGTCGTAATACTGTAAATTGCCCCTCTCATAAAATACGCTGGCTAATACACCACATGAAACTCCATATGTTACAGGAAAGTAATGATAGGTCACTCCCTCAGACCAAAGACAATGGTAATTGAATATACATATAACAATCTCTCACATCCATGGTATCAACATACTCATGCAAGAGTTTAGTAAAAACATTTCACAAAAAATCAATAATTGAATTATCCTGATTATATGCATATTCATCTGTTATCTTTTCCACGTTAGTCTGTGGTTATTCTTTCAGATTATCCACATCTACTTTCTCACTCGTCACACTACTAGTATTATTACTTTTTGTAATATACATAAAATAAGGCACAACAAGAATTATTGTTAGCCAAATCAACATTAGTAGTAAAACACTTATAAAGCAATCATTAATACATCTACCTTTAAAACCTTGATTTTGATATCCAATTTCTAAGAAATCTGCTTTTGCCACTTTCTTTAAAAATAAATTCCAAAAAGATTAAAAAACTAAACTAAAACTATAAAAACAAAAAAAACGAACATTTGTAAATAGTGTATCCAAGCACTTCTTTAAGCCTCCCTGCTTTTAAAAAAAAATTGTTATATTTCACAGCCTTCAACTCAATTCCAGCTTTAACTTTCCGCACTCTTCAGAGTGACTTCTCAATTTTCTGCACCCCTATTTCAACACAGTTTATTTAGGGTGGCTTATATTTGTCCGTATGACTCGATTCTGCAACAGTCTTTCCCCCACTCTGATCTGTATATTAAGCAGCTTCAGTCACCACATATGTCCATTCAGGTGCTGTATACTTCTTGTTCGGAACTCTTGCTCTTTTTGTTCTCCGAACTTTATCCTCTTCAGAATCACTTTGTTCCATCTGGCTTTGATACTTCTATTGTGTTGTTTGGAACTTTTTTCTTTTAGAGTGTATTTCAGTCTTTTCACTCCCTTTGGCCATATATCTCCTTTTCTGGCTTTCTTCACTTGCACGGTTTCACCAGATACAATTTCAACTTCACAACTTCTTTTGTTTGTTTCTTTTCTTTGTTGTGCTTGCTCTTCATTTAAATCTTCTCCTTCATTGACATTGACAGCAGTCTCACGAGACCCAGTAGTTGGTGCTCACTTTATTCGACTCTGTTCAGACTCGGGCTCATCCTCATGCTCTCCTTGATTCTCGGCCTGTTCTTGTTTTTTCTCTTCTGGTCTTTCAAGTGAACTTGGGACTCTTCTTGGGTGACTTGCATGAATCCAATTCTGTAAGCCACCACACTTCACTGCTGTTGTTGTCACCAGTATCACTTGGTTTGGCCCATACCAATGTGGTTCCAAACATGACTTTCTCACATGATTCTTCACCGGAATCCACTCTCCTGGACCTAGATCTTGTCCTTGCTGTGATGTGGTTTCAACTTCTCCAGCCTCATGAGATACAGAACGCACCACATCAGCCATTCCTTTGCAATAATCGCGCACTAGATCATCAGTTATATTCATCAGTTAATTTGCTGGGACTATTGGCTGTCTCATTGCTCTTCCGATAATCACCTCACGGGGTCACAACCCATTCTTTTTTACCAGGAATGCTTCCCAGACTCCTCAAAACCAAGGGCAAAGCATCTGACCATTTCAGTGCTCTGGATACACAGACTTTCAAGAGTCTTGATTTAATAGTCACATTAATCTGCTCGACCACACCTGGAGCTTCTGGTCGATAGGCACAATGCAATTTCTGCTCAATTTGCAATGCTGCACAATCATCCAAATTATTTCATTATTGAAATGTGTTCCTCTATCTGTTTCCAAAGAGACTGGAAATCCAAACTGTAGAATTATCTCTCTTAATAGCAATTTAGCAACTATTAGACTATCATTTCTTCTTGTTGGATATGCTTCTACCCAGCAAGAGAACAAACAAACCACAACCAACAAATATTTTAGGCCATTACATGGGGGTAGCTCGATAAAATCAGCTTGCAGTCTGGTAAATGGCCCTGCTGCTTTTCCTGTTCATCCCCAACTGGGATGAAACCTGTCTTTCTTCCTGCATTTTGCTGCGGGCAAGTTTTTATTTTTTAATTTTTAATTTTGTTTATTGAACTTACAGCATAATGGCATATAATATAATTGTCGCTACATCCGTGAACAACAGAACAAGCAAGAAAATAAAAATAAAAACAGTTTGAAAAAAGGTGATCCGATATTACAAGAGGTGTGGTGATGCAGGCTCACCCTGGTGGCACAATACAAACATACTGGACAATATGCGGTCGCAATAGTACACATCATTAGTCAGCATTATATAGTCATTGCAGGAGTCTCTGGAGCAGCAAATATTCCCGAAGAGGAGCCCAAATATCAGTTGGTCTGGATGTGACCGGCAATTCCTCAGCATATATTTCTAATTGTTCACGACAGTACGTCAAGTCCTTCAACCATTCTGCCACTCTTGGGGCATTCCTGCTTTCCCAGGTGAACAGAATCCGCCTTCTGGCCATTAGGAGCGCCACCCTCACAAACCTGCCCAACGCAGCTTTTGCCTGGGGGACAAGGCCAAGGAGGCACTCCTGCGGTGTACATTTCAAAATAGTGCCCATCATGGTGTGTTTGTGCGCAACAATAGTCTCCCAATACTGAAACACAGGGCCATAGTGCCAGGCAAGGAGGATGAAATCAGTGCTACCCTGACCACAACATTTACATTGGGCAGAGTCCCTTAGGCCCATTTTATACAATTTGACAGGGGTATGATACACCTGTTAAATAAACTTAAAATTAATTATACACCAATTGCCATTTGGTGTAAGACGGCCTGTTAACATGCACATTTGTTCCCATTCTTGCAGAGTAATCGAAGGGGCTACGATCGCATGCCAACGCTCTAGACTGCAAACTTACCCCTGGACCGTTCCATCCTGTACCCCTTTATATAATTCGGTAATCAATTTTTTCCTGGAGGGGGCCACCATTAACAGTTGTAAAGAACATAGAAACCTTCTCAGGGGTCTCACTGATACACCTTGGTCCTTTTAAACCAACAAAGAAGAAATTGGCACAGAAGCTGAAATATAAAATACATATTTATTAACCTCAGATGAGGGAGACTACGTCACACAGAACCCTTAGCAACTGTATGAGGCAGTCTAAGGAGTACAGAAAACTGGGGCCTTATATATGCTTAGGCTTACATAGTCAGCATAAGACCAATGGGCAGTCCTGGCTCATGTAAGCATGCAAAATGCCTAATATGGGCATGCAAGATCTGCTTGCTCAACAAAGTGGGAAGAGAGTTACTTCTCCATACATCAGTAAAAATAGCCTGACAGTTGTATAAGAGGAGCAGGTGCATTCTACTAGCTAGGCCTCTCTGAGCATGTGCAAAGCTCTGAAGAGGGAAACAGCACATGGCAAGCACATGGCTAACTAAAATGGCTGCCAAGTACAAAATGGCTGTCACCTCATGCTAACAAATCCTTGCAATCTTTAACATATGGTCCTTTTAGCATGAGCTAAAGACATTCCCACGATCCAGTAGGAACATAGAAAATATTTGCACATTCATTTTAATAAATGTATCAATATCCTAAATCATTGCTAGGTGGGCATTTTACATTCTAAACATTTCATTAAGCGTGTACATATGAGGTATAATCACAAATTCAAAGGGAACAAAGCATCGGGTCATAATTAACATACAGATAGCAGGAGAGAGTAATGACTATTCTTTCAGGATAGGGCAGTCACCCACCAGGGCAAATGCTCTCAGTGATCCTGTCCAGTGTCTCAGGCAGTGCACCAGTTTTCTTCACTTCAATCTAACAGGCACCAGAGACACAGCACCTGTACCCTAAACTCAAGTCCTTCCCTAACTCCTGAATTGCTATGCTGGTGCACTGCTCATTCGTTGGGGCCACACATTGCATCCAGTGTACCCAGGTATCTCTTGACCAACAAACAAAGGAGCAAACTTGCATTCACTTTAGGACCAGGATTCAGAGGCCTGATGCTAGGATCTCTAACGCAACCCTTGTTTCAAAATGGGTAATCTCAAGCAAAGCCTCCTTGTCATTCTGGTCGGTCTGTGACTCTCAGCTGGGCATCAAAAACTTGATCCACAATTTCTCCTTTCTGGTTTGTGACCACGTCTTTCGCCAAAGACAGTGGCAGGGGTACACAATTCATCTCAGGGCTTCTTCCTTCACTGAGGTCCTTGTTGCCAGCAATGCTTCTGCTGGTTACCTTCACCTTGGCTTCAAACTGGACTGGTGCTGACGCTGACTCCCCAGGCTGAATCTGATGTCCGATGCCCCTCTAGCAATGGTTGTAAGGCAGCAAATGTCTATTGGTGGACAGAACAAAAGGTCTTTAGACAAGGCACAGAAACAGTCTATCAACAGAGAGGATAGTCTCAGAATATTTCCCAGTCTTAGGACGCCCCATATATTAGCAAGGCACCCAAGAACCACTTCATCTATGTGAGAGTAAAAAAAACAAAAGCCTGGACCTATTGGCAAGTATAAAAGGACCTCTTTGATGAACTGACAAGAGTAATACATCACCCAACCCCCAGCAGCCAGGGAAGTCTGTGTTCAATTACTAAACTCTTAGGAAAAGAGAAAAACAACACAGACATACCCTAAATCCTTACATTGGTGTATTCCTGTGTACTAATCTGAAAACCCGCAAAAAAAGGAAATGTTCTACACTTTTGCTCATAAACTTTACATTACCTGTACAGGACTGCAGACATTTCTAAAATGATTTCGTCTTAATAAAAGCACCTACATTGTACGCTTAGGACCATGCTCTCATGTTATAGGAGCAACAGGAAAGTCTAAAACTGCTAATTTAACAGGGTTTCTTATCTACAAAACAACATTTCCTTCAAGAATTTTTGCTAAGTGTTAGACCTGGCACCTTGGCGTGAGTTTCCCTTCCACTTTTTGCTGATGTGCCTCCGATGTTTTGCTGGTTTTCCGCTACTCAGGGCACTGCGCCACGGCCAACCCGTGCCGCAGTGCAAGTGCTCCCTACTGTAACTTGTACATGTGATTGATGTCCATGATTGGTTCATTGGATTTACTGTTAGTCCCTAGTAAAGTGCACTAGGAGTGCCAGGGCTTGTGAATGCCAATACTGCTAGTGGGCCTGCAGCGCTAGTTGCGCCACCCACAGAAGCAGCCTTAAGATGTGTCTGGGGACTGCCATTGCAGAACCTGCGTGCAGTCTCGTACTGTCATGCTGGCTGGGCAAGTGCACCCACTTGCCAGCCTCTAAACCTTCCCTTAACTTCATATCAGTCACCCCTATGGTAGGCCTGAGGGCAGGGTGCATTGTGAGTGTAAGGTAGGACAAGCCCTGATGTGTGTGGCATGTCCTAGTAGTGAATTACAACTAAATTCGTCTTTCACTATTGTAAGGCTACCTGCTTCCTTTAGGCCAGAATGGGCTGCTGGACTTATTACACTCTATAATCCCAGCAGGCTCAGGGAGCATGGTAGAGAGTCATGTTTAGTATGCCTGAACTCAGGATGATAAAATATTTCTTTTAGTAAAGTTTATTTTAGTATCCTGTGTTTGCAAATGCTACTTTTAGAAAGTTAGCATTTGCTTGCCTAACCATTTCAGCCCGCCTCTGCTGGTATGTGTATCTGACTGTCTGGGATGTGTGAGTGACAGGGCTGGGGGATGACAGGTGGTGAATGCGCAGATTACACCTTAGTGGGAGGTAGGAGTGGCTCTTGACTCGAAATCTAGCTGTGCTCTGCCACCACAATGCTGGCTCCACCCTCCTGGGGAGCGACTGATGACTCAGCCGGCACCTGGCCCAGGAAGGGCGAAGCCCCATCAACAAGGTACTTCTGGCTGCCCCTGTCCACACAATGCTGGCTCCACCTCCTGTGGAGCGTCTGATGTGCCTGCCCCTCACACTGAAAGCAGTAGCCGGATTGCACCCAACAAGGTACTCAAGGACTGAAAGTGGCTATGCAAAGGCCCCCCTGGCCGGTAAGAACAAAAGAAATGCAGTATAAAAGAAGGAGCCTTGCTCCTTGTAAATTAGATCCTGTTTGTGCTACAGAAGGAACTCTGCCCGACGAGAAGGACCTGGAAGGACAAGGAGGAGTGCTGTCTCTTGCCTGTGTCTGGTGCCTTGCTGCAGAAGGAGAGGAAAAGAAAAGACTACAAGAGGACTTTTGCTTTGTACGACTTTGTGCCAAACTTTGCTGAGAGATCTCCAAGGGCTTGCTTGTGAACTTGCCCCCTGACCAGCGCCCCAGGACCAGTGGGCGCTACCCCCTGACAGAGGAACCACTACGAGACGCTGTCTCTCCTCTGCAGGCCTCTCCAGGAAAAGCGGAGCGCGCTGTGACCATCGCGCTCTTCAGCAACGCTCTGGGAGCTGCCCTCCCTCTAAACAAAGTGACCGCCGCCTGCTTGGCCCAGAAGCATCGTAAAGATCAGCCCAGCTGATCCGAGCACAGTGACTGACCCGAGCTGCAGCTCGCAACGTGAAGAGAAGTGGCGCCCGGTGCCTGCTGGCCCCCTTCGTATCCTGTACCCCTGAACGCGCCGCCGCTGTCCGAGAAACAGCTGTTGCGTGGGGTGCCTGAACGTCGCCTGGATTGATAGAGGCCTGCGCCGAGGAGCGCTGTCCCCAAAGTGCGCCCTCCTGATCAGGACACCCGGAGGCGCCGGCCCCATGCAACCCGGCCCGCAAAGCAACGTCGACCCACGAGCCAGAGTCGAGCTGCTGCTCGCTCCAAGCACCGGACGGAAGACAACGCGACGCGGACTGCCGCATTGACTTGCGCCCCATCAACTCTCCCGCAAGGTACTTTTTCTTCCCGCTGCCTCGCCCAGCCCTCGGAGCTGCGTGCGGAGCGCTCCCAGGGCCCCCGCTCTCTCTCCCCCGTCAACCGCGCCCTGTCGCGCAGAGAGACCAGCGGACCGCTGGAGGAATCCTGGTAGACCGCCAGGACCGAGAAAAGTACCAGAAGGAGCCCAGAATCCCCATGCGGGGGATTTACGCTGAACAAGAACTGTTCTGAATCACGAACTGATTATTGCTAAAGATAAGAACTGTGGCAACCTGATTGAAAGTAAACTGGAACCGTTTTCGCATTGAATCAAGACTGTATTTACAAGCCTGCTTGAAATTTATATAAAGATATATATTTTTACAAATACAGTTTGGTGTCCTTGTGTGGTGGGTTGGTTGTGATGGTGTGATATTGCAAATGTTTAACCCTATGTGCCCCAAAGATTAGCCTAAGACTGCTTAAGCCACACTACCTAGAGGGTAAGCAGAGGTTGTCTGGAAGGTAACCCTCAGCCCTGACGAGGAAGAGAGAGTCCCTGCTTGTCGCTAGTGCTTCACTGCGCCAACTAGAGACTCCCCCTTCCTACATTGGACGCAGCTGTGAGGATTTTCGAATTTACATTTGCAGTGTTTATACCTGAGCTTCTGACCATTGCACAGTGATTGCGGTACAGTAACTTGGCCACAGGCTTGTTTTTAATTTTGCCAAGAGAAGATCCCTGGTGTAGAAACCATGCCGGGCACGAAGAGCCTGGATGGAGCGGAGTCCACGACCTCTGAGATGTTGGAGGTGGAATGGGATGCAGCAAAGCTGGATAATTACACCAGAGCTGAACTGAAGTTTTTTTGCAAAAAGCTCAAGGTTCCACACGCCGGGTGTAGGAACAAACCAGAACTCTACAAAGCCCTGAAAGCCTGGATAGAGTCCAGAAAGACCCCTGAGGAGCAAGATGCACCCGAGGACCAAGATGCAACTGAGGAGCAGAATGCACCTGTGGATCTGGTGGATCTCGAAAAACCAGACAGCATGCATAGCTTTGGTAGACGCCTGTCGCCAGAGGAGCTGGCAGACAGGAAGGAAACCAGGGATCATGAAAGGAAGCTGGCAGAATTAAAAATCCAACTGGAACTTGAGACCAAAAGAATGGCTCTGGAAGAGCGAAAGCACCAAATGGATTATGAATTGAAAATGAGGGAGATGAATCTAAAGGAGAGAAGCTTGGATAATCCTCTCTCTGGTGGCAGCACAACGCCGGTGCAGGTAGAGTCAAGAGTGCACATCCCCAAAGATGTAGTTAAAGAGTTCTTTAAGGGGGATGACATAGGACAGTGGTTTAGGGCATATGAGGTAGCCATGTCCTCCCACCGGGTCCCTGACAAGGATTGGGGAGCGGGGTTGTGGGGAAGGTTCCTTAGCGAAAGGCGGGACACCCTGCTAGATTTGCCCATTGAAAACCAGAGATCCTATTCCCACATGAAAGAAGCTTTAATGAACAGGTATGGGCTTACCCCTGAAATGTATAGACAGAAGTTTAGGGGATGTACTAAGCGGCCTGGGAATACGTATGTGGAGTATGTGACTTATTTTTGCAGAGCACTGGATGGTTGGGTGAAGGGTAGCAAAGTGAATGATTTTCAAGGTCTCTTTGATTTAATTGCATGGGAGCACTTGTCTGATCACTGTTTTCCTGAGCTACGCCAGCACCTGATAGATAGCAAGCTGTCCAACCCGAGGAAGCTTGCTGAGGAGGCGGACCGCTGGCTCAGCACCAGGGTCCACAAGGGTCCAGTGGGAGACTCCGCCAAGGGTGGGCAGGGTACCCAGCAGAAGAGTGGGGGGGACAAGGGAAAACAGAAAGGGTTCCAAAAAGGCCCCCAAAGTAATCCCCAAGGGGACCCGCAGAAAGGTTCTCAGCCTCCCCCACCCCCAAAGCAGAATGGGGCCCCGACAGGTAGACCTGTTCCAAAGGGGCCCCTCAATTGTTTCAAATGTGGTGAACCGGGGCACATATCCAGTGACCCCAAGTGTCGCCTGTTTGGAAAACCCGCACCCACTGGTGCTCCGCCCCGTCAAGTGACTAGTGTTCACTTAGGAGAAGAAGTGATGGTCCCGGGGGGTGGAGATCCCGTTCAGATGACCCTAGTCTCACTAGGAGACAGTGAGATGGTCCCGACAAACTACCTGCCCTCTAACACTAAGAAATATGGGCAGGTGGTGATCATCAATGGTAGGGAAGCTGAGGCTCTTAGAGACACAGGAGCCAGTGTGACTGCAGTGAGGCAGCACCTGGTGTCTCAAGAGCAGGTTGTACCCCATGCCTACTGTAGGGTTATCAATGCTGATAATTCAGAGAGTCAGTGTCCGATGGCTCAAGTTCCCTTCGAGTGGGGGGGGTCTCTGGTACTCTGCAGGTCTGTGTGAGGAAAACCATGCCTGTTGACCGTTTGCTAGGGAATGACTTGGAGCACTCCCCTTGGGAAAAGGTGGAGAAGACGACTCACCTGAGGATGGTGGGTCTACCTGACTGGGCGTGCGTGACCACCCGGTCGATGGCAGCCAGTAGGGGTGATCAAGAGGTCCTGGGGCCTGAAGGAGAGGCCCAGGAACCGGCCTTAGGGAGAAGGCGCAGGGGGCGCGGGAAACCGGCCCCTGAAGTTCCCACGGTCCAGGAGGAAGCAGACCTTGAGGGGGATGCCCTGGAGCCTACAGGGGAACAGATTGCTGAACTGGGGGACCTGCCTGAGCTGACCCATTGGCAGCAAGAAGGAGGACCCTCCAGGGAGGAATTCTGCAGGGAGCAGAAAGAATGCCCTTCTCTCGTGGGTATGCGGCAGCAGGCTGCAGACCAGGCCAATGGTGTTCAGGCCAAAACACATTATGTGTACTGGGAGAACGACCTCCTGTATTCAGAGCCTAAGGCTGCTGAACCTGGGTCAGCCTGTGTGCTGGTGGTACCCCAGAAGTTCAGAGCCTTCCTACTGGGGCTGGCTCACGATGTGCCTTTAGCAGGACATTTGGGGATGGACAAGACCTATGACAGGCTTGTCACCCACTTTTATTGGCCCCAAATGCACAAGAGCTCAGATGCTCATTGTAGGACCTGTCCGACTTGCCAGGCAAGTGGGAAGAGCGGAGGGAAGAACAAGGCTCCCCTCCAACCCTTCCCTGTGGTCAGTACGCCATTCCAACGAGTGGGTATTGACATTGTTGGGCCTCTGGACCCCAAGACAGCCATGGGCAACAGGTTCATCCTGGTCTTGGTGGACCATGCCACCCGGTACCCTGAAGCCATCCCTCTGAGGACAGTGACGGCCCCTGTGGTGGGACGTGCACTGATGGGAATTTTCTCACGAGTAGGATTCCCTCTAGAGGTGGTGAGCGACAGGGGGACCAACTTCATATCCAAGTATATGAAGTCCCTTTGGCAAGAGTGTGGTGTAACCTACAAGTTCACCACGCCTTACCATCCCCAAGGAAACGGGTTGGTTGAGAGGTTCAACCGAACCCTGAAAGGCATGATCATGGGCCTGGAAGGTCCAATGAGGCGTAAGTGGGACGTCCTCTTACCATGCCTGCTCTTTGCATATCACGAGGTACCACAGAAGTCCCTAGGGTTCAGCCCCTTTGAACTACTGTACGGTCACCCCGTGAGAGGACCACTGAGTTTGGTAAAGGAAGGCTGGGAGCAATCTCCCAGGAAACCTCCCCAGAATGTATATAGCTACATGCTGGCCTTCAGAAACCAAACCAGGCGCTTCAGACAACTTGCTGAGGCAAATCTGGAAGCCAGCCAGGAGGAGATGAAGTGGTGGTACGACCAGAATGCCACTCTGGTCGAGCTTCAGCCTGGACAAGAGGTGTATGTCCTGGCCCCAGTGGAACCCTGTGCCCTTCAGGATAAGTGGACAGGTCCATTTGAGGTTGTGGAGCGCAAGAGCCCAGTGACATACTTGGTGGACATGAAGACGCCCAGGAACCCTTTGAGGGTCCTACATGTCAACCGCCTCAAGCCCCACTTAAGAAGGTCCGAAGTGGGCATGTTGTTGGCAACTGATGATGGAATGGAGGAGGAGTCGGAGCCTCTTCCTGACCTCTTAGTGGCCTGTGAGAAAGACGGGTCAGTGGATGGAGTTAACCTCTCACCCACCCTGACCCCTGAACAACAGGAAGACTGCCGCCAGTTGCTGGGGCAGTTTCCAGATCTGTTCTCCCTGGTTCCTAGTGTCACAGATTGGTGCGTCCATGATGTGGACACAGGAGACAGCTTACCTGTGAAGCATAAGGCTTACAGAGTGACTGGCAGGGTCAGGGCCTGCATCAAGGAGGAGGTCTCCAAGATGCTTGCCCTTGGGGTGGTTGAGTCTTCCAGCAGTCCTTGGTCCAGCCCCGTGGTCTTGGTCCCAAAGGCTGCTGCGCCGGGAGCCACACCTGTACTCCGGTTCTGTGTGGACTACAGAGGACTCAATTCAGTCACCAAGACTGACGCGCACCCCATCCCCAGAGCTGATGAGCTCATTGATCGGCTAGGGGCTGCCCGGTTCCTCAGCACGTTTGATTTAACGTCTGGGTACTGGCAGATCGCCTTGACCGATGGGGCAAAGGAGAGGTCAGCATTCTCTACACCAGATGGGCATTTCCAGTTCCGGGTTATGCCATTTGGGATGAAGAATGCCCCTGCCACCTTTCAGAGATTGGTCAACCAGGTGTTGGCTGGGCTGGATGAGTTCAGTGCCGCCTACCTGGATGACATCGCGGTGTTCAGTGGCACCTGGCCAGAACACCTGCGACACCTCTGGGAAGTGTTGATGGCCCTGCGCAGAGCAGGCCTCACAATCAAGGCAAGCAAGTGCCAGATTGGGCAGGGTTCAGTGGTGTACTTGGGACACCAAGTGGGGAGTGGCAAGGTGGCACCCTTGCAACCCAAAATTGAGACCATCCTGGCTTGGGAACCCCCCAAGACCCAGACTGCAGTGAGAGCCTTCCTGGGGCTCACTGGGTATTACAGGAGGTTTGTCAAGGGCTAAGGCACGATTGTGACCCCCTTGACAGAGCTGACTTCGAAGAAGCAGCCCAGGAATGTGATTTGGACTGACACCTGTCAGAAGGCTTTTGACACCCTGAAGACTGCCATGTGCACGGCGCCCGTGCTCCTGGCTCCTGATTTCTCCAAGGAATTCATAGTGCAAACAGACGCTTCAGAGCATGGTGTAGGGGCTGTTCTCTCACAGATGACTGAGGAGGGCTTTTACCAACCCGTAGCCTTCATCAGTAGGAGGTTACTTCCACGGGAAAGTAGGTGGAGTGCAATAGAGCGAGAAGCATTTGCTGTGGTCTGGGCGCTGAAGAAGCTAAGACCCTACTTGTTTGGGTCTCACTTCCGAGTTCAGACGGACCACAGGCCCCTCAGATGGTTGATGAAAATGAGGGGTGAGAACCCGAAACTGTTGAGGTGGTCCATTTCTCTACAGAGTATGGACTTTACGGTGGAACACCGCCCTGGCACAGATCACGCCAACGCTGATGGTCTGTCCAGATTTTTCCGCCTTAGTGATGTGGAACTCCCTGGGGAAGGGTAGTTCCCCCCACATTTCAGCTGGAGGGGACACGTGTTAGACCTGGCACCTTGGCGTGAGTTTCCCTTCCACTTTTTGCTGATGTGCCTCCGATGTTTTGCTGGTTTTCCGCTACTCAGGGCACTGCGCCACGGCCAACCCGTGCCGCAGTGCAAGTGCTCCCTACTGTAACTTGTACATGTGATTGATGTCCATGATTGGTTCATTGGATTTACTGTTGGTCCCCAGTAAAGTGCACTAGGAGTGCCAGGGCTTGTGAATGCCAATACTGCTAGTGGGCCTGCAGCGCTAGTTGCGCCACCCACAGAAGCAGCCTTAAGATGTGTCTGGGGACTGCCATTGCAGAACCTGCGTGCAGTCTCGTACTGTCATGCTGGCTGGGCAAGTGCACCCACTTGCCAGCCTCTAAACCTTCCCTTAACTTCATATCAGTCACCCCTATGGTAGGCCTGAGGGCAGGGTGCATTGTGAGTGTAAGGTAGGACAAGCCCTGATGTGTGTGGCATGTCCTAGTAGTGAATTACAACTAAATTCCTCTTTCACTATTCTAAGGCTACCTGCTTCCTTTAGGCCAGAATGGGCTGCTGGACTTATTACACTCTATAATCCCAGCAGGCTCAGGGAGCATGGTAGAGAGTCATGTTTAGTATGCCTGAACTCAGGATGATAAAATATTTCTTTTAGTAAAGTTTATTTTAGTATCCTGTGTTTGCAAATGCTACTTTTAGAAAGTTAGCATTTGCTTGCCTAACCATTTCAGCCCGCCTCTGCTGGTATGTGTATCTGACTGTCTGGGATGTGTGAGTGACAGGGCTGGGGGATGACAGGTGGTGAATGCGCAGATTACACCTTAGTGGGAGGTAGGAGTGGCTCTTGACTCGAAATCTAGCTGTGCTCTGCCACCACAATGCTTGCTCCACCCTCCTGGGGAGCGACTGATGACTCAGCCGGCACCTGGCCCAGGAAGGGCGAAGCCCCATCAACAAGGTACTTCTGGCTGCCCCTGTCCACACAATGCTGGCTCCACCTCCTGTGGAGTGTCTGATGTGCCTGCCCCTCACACTGAAAGCAGAAGCCGGATTGCACCCAACAAGGTACTCAAGGACTGAAAGTGGCTATGCAAAGGCCCCCCTGGCCGGTAAGAACAAAAGAAATGCAGTATAAAAGAAGGAGCCTTGCTCCTTGTAAATTAGATCCTGTTTGTGCTACAGAAGGAACTCTGCCCGACGAGAAGGACCTGGAAGGACAAGGAGGAGTGCTGTCTCTTGCCTGTGTCTGGTGCCTTGCTGCAGAAGGAGAGGAAAAGAAAAGACTACAAGAGGACTTTTGCTTTGTACGACTTTGTGCCAAACTTTGCTGAGAGATCTCCAAGGGCTTGCTTGTGAACTTGCCCCCTGACCAGCGCCCCAGGACCAGTGGGCGCTACCCCCTGACAGAGGAACCACTGCGAGACGCTGTCTCTCCTCTGCAGGCCTCTCCAGGAAAAGCGGAGCGCGCTGTGACCATCGCGCTCTTCAGCAACGCTCTGGGAGCTGCCCTCCCTCTAAACAAAGTGACTGCCGCCTGCTTGGCCCAGAAGCATCGTAAAGATCAGCCCAGCTGATCCGAACACAGTGACTGACCCGAGCTGCAGCTCGCAACGTGAAGAGAAGTGGCGCCCGGTGCCTGCTGGCCCCCTTCGTATCCTGTACCCCTGAACGCGCCGCCGCTGTCCGAGAAACAGCTGTTGCGTGGGGTGCCTGAACGTCGCCTGGATTGATAGAGGCCTGCGCCGAGGAGCGCTGTCCCCAAAGTGCGCCCTCCTGATCAGGACACCCGGAGGCGCCGGCCCCGTGCAACCCGGCCCGCAAAGCAACGTCGACCCACGAGCCAGAGTCGAGCTGCTGCTCGCTCCAAGCACCGGACGGAAGACAACGCGACGCGGACTGCCGCATTGACCTGCGCCCCATCAACTCTCCCGCAAGGTACTTTTTCTTCCCGCTGCCTCGCCCAGCCCTCGGAGCTGCGTGCGGAACGCTCCCAGGGCCCCCGCTCTCTCTCCCCCGTCAACTGCGCCCTGTCGCGCAGAGAGACCAGCGGACCGCTGGAGGAATCCTGGTAGACCGCCAGGACCGAGAAAAGTACCAGAAGGAGCCCAGAATCCCCATGCGGGGGATTTACGCTGAACAAGAACTGTTCTGAATCACGAACTGATTATTGCTAAAGATAAGAACTGTGGCAACCTGATTGAAAGTAAACTGGAACCGTTTTCGCATTGAATCAAGACTGTATTTACAAGCCTGCTTGAAATTTATATAAAGATATATATTTTTACGAATACAGTTTGGTGTCCTTGTGTGGTGGGTTGGTTGTGATGGTGTGATATTGCAAATGTTTAACCCTATGTGCCCCAAAGATTAGCCTAAGACTGCTTAAGCCACACTACCTAGAGGGTAAGCAGAGGTTGTCTGGAAGGTAACCCTCAGCCCTGACGAGGAAGAGAGAGTCCCTGCTTGTCGCTAGTGCTTCACTGCGCCAACTAGAGACTCCCCCTTCCTACACTAAGGATCACATGGGCATCTTCCCTGCGTTCTACTTTTCATGATCCAAACTATGCAACATCAGCTCTAATAAGGACTGTCAGTTTATTTACATAGACTAGCTAATAAAACTGTTGATTCCTTTGCAAAACTATGTAGCATGAGAATAACATACAATAATGGTGTTATCACCTAAGAATTTTAGAACACAAACTACCCTCATCTAGTTCCTCTTAAATGTCAAAATAAGGGAACAACATTCTAGACTAATCATCCTGCCATTATTTCATCAAACAGGATGGCCAGTAACATAAAATATATACTTATTCATTTTATTAATGCTAACAATGTTTAAAACAGTATTACTGAATAGCCAATTAAATGTCTCATTGCTATTTCACAGACAGCTTAGGCAGGCTAAAAGAAATTGAGAAAGGGAGAGAGAAACATACAATTTACCTTCTCTTAATTTGTAGAGTAGCCAACCTCCTTCCCCCATTTTGACAGTAGGAGTCCTGAAACAGGTTTCACTTCTGTCAACACTATCAACCCCTTTTTGTAGCAACTGGGCATAAACAAAGTTGTAGGAGGTACATAGTACATTTGAGGAGGTAAAGAATATGAATACCCAACCCACGAACACTTTAACACATGTACAAGTGTAACATGAGGGA